>NC_074665.1:95782827-95902827 GCF_029448725.1 Salvelinus fontinalis | reverse complement strand
AAGTAACACGGGGTAACAACATCAATGTGAAGTAACACGGGGTAACAACATCAATGTGAAGTAACAAGGGGTAACAACAACATCAATGTGAAGTAACAAGGGGTAACAACATCAATGTGAAGTAACAAGGGGTAACAACATCAATGTGAAGTAACAAGGGGTAACAACATCATCAATGTGAAGTAACAAGGGGTAACAACATCATCAATGTGAAGTAACAAGGGGTAACAACATCAATGTGAAGTAACAAGGGGTAACAACATCAATGTGAAGTAACAAGGGGTAACAACAACACCAATGTGAAGTAACAAGGGGTAACAACATCAATGTGAAGTAACAAGGGGTAACAACACCATCAATGTGAAATAACAAGGGGTAACAGCATCAATGTGAAGTAACAAGGGGTAACAACACCATCAATGTGAAGTAACAAGGGGTAACAACATCAATATGAAGTAACAAGGGGTAACAACACCATCAATGTGAAGTAACAAGGGGTAACAACATCAATGTGAAGTAACAAGGGGTAACAACAACACCAATGTGAAGTAACAAGGGGTAACAACACCATCAATGTGAAGTAACAAGGGGTAACAACACCATCAATGTGAAGTAACAAGGGGTAACAACATCAATGTGAAGTAACAAGGGGTAACAACATCAATGTGAAGTAACAAGGGGTAACAACATCAATGTGAAGTAACAAGGGGTAACAACAACAATGTGAAGTAACAAGGGGTAACAACATCATCAATGTGAAGTAACAAGGGGTAACAACACCATGAATGTGAAGTAACAAGGGGTAACAGCATCAATGTGAAGGAACAAGGGGTAACAACATCAATGTGAAGTAACAAGGGGTAACAACATCAATGTGAAGTAACAAGGGGTAACAACATCAATGTGAAGTAACAAGGGGTAACAACATCATCAATGTGAAGTAACAAGGGGTAACAACATCAATGTGAAGTAACAAGGGGTAACAACATCAATGTGAAGTAACAAGGGGTAACAACATCATCAATGTGAAGTAACAAGGGGTAACAACATCAATGTGAAGTAACAAGGGGTAACAACATCAATGTGAAGTAACAAGGGGTAACAACACCATCAATGTGAAGTAACAAGGGGTAACAACATCAATGTGAAGTAACAAGGGGTAACAACATCATCAATGTGAAGTAACAAGGGGTAACAACATCAATGTGAAGTAACAAGGGGTAACAACATCAATGTGAAGTAACAAGGGGTAACAACAACATCAATGTGAAGTAACAAGGGGTAACAACACCATCAATGTGAAGTAACAAGGGGTAACAACACCATCAATGTGAAGTAACAAGGGGTAACAACACCAATGTGAAGTAACAAGGGGTAACAACATCAATGTGAAGTAACAAGGGGTAACAACACCATCAATGTGAAGTAACAAGGGGTAACAACATCATCAATGTGCAGTAACAAGGAGTAACAACATCATCAATGTGCAGTAACAAGGGGTAACAACATCAATGTGAAGTAACAAGGGGTAACAACATCAATGTGCAGTAACAAGGGGTAACAACACCATCAATGTGAAGTAACAAGGGGTAACAACATCATCAATGTGAAGTAACAAGGGGTAACAACACCATCAATGTGAAGTAACAAGGGGTAACAACATCATCAATGTGCAGTAACAAGGGGTAACAACATCATCAATGTGAAGTAACAAGGGGTAACAACATCAATGTGAAGTAACAAGGGGTAACAACATCATCAATGTGCAGTAACAAGGGGTAACAACATCAATGTGAAGTAACAAGGGGTAACAACAACATCAATGTGAAGTAACAAGGGGTAACAACATCAATGTGCAGTAACAAGGGGTAACAACACCAATGTGAAGTAACAAGGGGTAACACCATCATCAATGTGAAGTAACAAGGGGTAACAACATCAATGTGAAGTAACAAGGGGTAACAACATCATCAATGTGAAGTAACAAGGGGTAACAACATCAATGTGAAGTAACAAGGGGTAACAACATCATCAATGTGAAGTAACAAGGGGTAACAACACCAATGTGAAGTAACAAGGGGTAACAACATCAATGTGAAGTAACAAGGGGTAACAACATCAATGTGAAGTAACAAGGGGTAACAACATCATCAATGTAAAGTAACAAGGGGTAACAACATCAATGTGAAGTAACAAGGGGTAACAACATCATCAATGTAAAGTAACAAGGGGTAACAACAACAATGTGAAGTAACAAGGGGTAACAACATCAATGTGAAGTAACACGGGGTAACAACATCAATGTGAAGTAACACGGGGTAACAACATCAATGTGAAGTAACAAGGGGTAACAACAACATCAATGTGAAGTAACAAGGGGTAACAACATCAATGTGAAGTAACAAGGGGTAACAACATCAATGTGAAGTAACAAGGGGTAACAACATCAATGTGAAGTAACAAGGGGTAACAACATCATCAATGTGAAGTAACAAGGGGTAACAACATCATCAATGTGAAGTAACAAGGGGTAACAACATCAATGTGAAGTAACAAGGGGTAACAACATCAATGTGAAGTAACAAGGGGTAACAACAACACCAATGTGAAGTAACAAGGGGTAACAACATCAATGTGAAGTAACAAGGGGTAACAACACCATCAATGTGAAATAACAAGGGGTAACAGCATCAATGTGAAGTAACAAGGGGTAACAACACCATCAATGTGAAGTAACAAGGGGTAACAACAACACCAATGTGAAGTAACAAGGGGTAACAACATCAATGTGAAGTAACAAGGGGTAACAACACCATCAATGTGAAGTAACAAGGGGTAACATCAATGTGAAGTAACAAGGGGTAACAACATCATCAATGTGAAGTAACAAGGGGTAACATCAATGTGAAGTAACAAGGGGTAACAACATCATCAATGTGAAGTAACAAGGGGTAACAACATCAATGTGAAGTAACAAGGGGTAACAACATCAATGTGAAGTAACAAGGGGTAACAACATCATCAATGTGAAGTAACAAGGGGTAACAACATCAATGTGAAGTAACAAGGGGTAACAACATCATCAATGTGAAGTAACAAGGGGTAACAACATCAATGTGAAGTAACAAGGGGTAACAGCAACAATGTGAAGTAACAAGGGGTAACAACATCAATGTGAAGTAACAAGGGGTAACAACATCAATGTGAAGTAACAAGGGGTAACAACATCAATGTGAAGTTACAAGGGGTAACAACATCAATGTGAAGTAACAAGGGGTAACAACATCATCAATGTGAAGTAACAAGGGGTAACAACACCAATGTGAAGTAACAAGGGGTAACAACATCAATGTGAAGTAACAAGGGGTAACAACACCATCAATGTGAAGTAACAAGGGGTAACAACACCAATGTGAAGTAACAAGGGGTAACAACATCAATGTGAAGTAACAAGGGGTAACAACATCATCAATGTGAAGTAACAAGGGGTAACAACACCATCAATGTGAAGTAACAAGGGGTAACAACATCAATGTGAAGTAACAAGGGGTAACAACACCAATGTGAAGTAACAAGGGGTAACACCATCAATGTGCAGTAACAAGGGGTAACAACAACATCAATGTGAAGTAACAAGGGGTAACAACATCAATGTGAAGTAACAAGGGGTAACAACACCATCAATGTGAAGTACCAAGGGGTACCAACAACATCAATGTGAAGTACCAAGGGGTAACAACATCAATGTGAAGTAACAAGGGGTAACAACATCAATGTGAAGTAACAAGGGGTAACAACATCAATGTGAAGTAACAAGGGGTAACAACACCATCAATGTGAAGTACCAAGGGGTACCAACAACATCAATGTGAAGTACCAAGGGGTAACAACATCAATGTGAAGTAACAAGGGGTAACAACATCAATGTGAAGTTACAAGGGGTAACAACATCAATGTGAAGTAACAAGGGGTAACAACATCAATGTGAAGGAACAAGGTGTAACATGAAGGGGCAGCTCTGGAGAGAGAGAGGGCTGCTGTCAGATCATTTTGATCCAGGTCTCCTCTCTAAATGCAGAACAAAACAATGATGGTGGCTGGGGGGGGGGGGGGGGGCTGTGTTGTGGCTGGGGGGGCTGTGTCGTGGCTGGGGGGGGGGCTGTGTTGTGTCTGGGGGGGGGCTGTGTTGTGGCTGGGGGGGGGGCTGGGGGGGGGGGGCTGTGTTGTGGCTGGGGGGGGGGGGGCTGTGTTGTGGCTGGGGGGGGGCTGTGTTGTGGCTGGGGGGGGGGCTGTGTTGTGGCTGGGGGGGGCTGTGTTGTGGCTGGGGGGGGCTGTGTTGTGGCTGGGGGGGGGGGCTGTGTTGTGGCTGGGGGGGGGGGCTGTGTTGTGGCTGGGGGGGCTGTGTTGTGGCTGGCTGGGGGGCTGTGTTGTGGCTGGGGGGGGGGTTGTGTTGTGTTTTCTTCCTACCTGTACCAAGTAGTGTTCAGGCATTGAGTCTGATATCCGGCCCACTTTGTAGTTTGTTCTGAAGAGGTCATCGTGGATCTGAAATTCCTGTCTGCAATTATATCTAGAATACAGAAGATAATGGAGCTGTCATCTGCAACATGGTGAAACAAAGCATTCAATCCCTCTTAGTGGTCCTGAGGTTCCCACTGGAGACCGACCCAACATTTCATTAGTTAGATAAGATAAATGACCTTATCTTCTGAACCCAAGACAAGACAAACTAGATAACAGCACACACACAACTCAACTATTCCCCCGTCCCCACACTTCACCAATCACCCCCGTCCCCACACACTCCCCCCCCCCCATCCATTCACACCTTAGTGATCAAAGCCTCAGGGATTATCATGGTAACATCCCTTGGATGGTGGTTACGTGACTTGAATGATTGGAGGCGTGATGAGACTTACGTGATAACGACAGGGGCCACCTTGTTAGTGATGATAGACTTGGCCTTGCCGCTGTGGATCTTCCCCGTCTGGGAAGAGCTCATGCTGAGAGACTGCCTGCTGTTCACCGCCCCGTTGCCACGGAGACTCTCAAGCGGAGGAGGATGCTGGGATGCTGCTACAGAGGATATGGAGCCTGAGACAGAGACGGGTTGTGGAGCTGCACTGGCAGTTGTACCCATACTCAACAAGCAGCTGGGGACGACAAGAGGAGAGTGGACTCAGACACAGGAAGTCAAACAGAGGAATAGAGAAGAGTGGACTCAGACACAGGAAGTCAAACAGAGGAATAGAGAAGAGTGGACTCAGTCACAGGAAGTCAAACAGGAACAGAGGAGAGGACTCAGTCACACTATGAGGCCACACTGAGGCACACTGAGGCACACTGAGGCACACTGAGGCACACTGAGGCACACTGAGGCACACTATAGAGGTTTCACAAATCTGTGTTGATTCCAACACCACCACGTTCAAATTGTAGCCTGCTGATTGAAAGAGGAAACGCATGAATAGTGAAATATAACAATGAGACAACTTCTCTCATTGCTTTTCTTGATGATGTTTCTACAGCAGTTCCAGCAGCTTTCTCAGAACATACCAAGCTGTAAAACCCTGATCCTAGATCTGTATCGCTCAACATTTCAACAGGCTAAAGGGTCACATCAATCCTGAGGTTGGATGTGTTCCAATGTTCATTATAGCCTCATCTGATACTGAGCCCTCTGCTACAGCCTTCAACAACAATCTGAGCTGGAATCCATCTGCAGCACCTCTCTGAATAAACCCAGGGCTCTACATCTGATGCTGAGCCCTCTGCTACAGCCTTCAACAACAATCTGAGCTGGCCTCCATCTGCAGCACCTCTCTGAATAAACCCAGGGCTCTACATCTGATGCTGAGCCCTCTGCTACAGCCTTCAACAACAATCTGAGCTGGCCTCCATCTGCAGCACCTCTCTGAATAAACCCAGGGCTCTACATCTGATACTGAGCCTTCTGCTACAGCCTTCAACAACAATCTGAGCTGGCATCCATCTGCAGCACCTCTCTGAATAAACCCAGGGCTCTACATCTGATGCTGAACCCTCTGCTACAGCCTTCAACAACAATCTGAGCTGGCATCCATCTGCAGCACCTCTCTGAATAAACCCAGGGCTCTACATCTGATGCTGAACCCTCTGCTACAGCCTTCAACAACAATCTGAGCTGGCATCCATCTGCAGCTCCTCTCTGAATAAACCCAGGGCTCTACATCTGATGCTGAACCCTCTGCTACAGCCTTCAATAACAATCTGAGCTGCCATCCATCTGCAGCACCTCTCTGAATAAACCCAGGGCTCTACATCTGATGCTGAGCCCTCTGCTACAGCCTTCAACAACAATCTGAGCTGGCCTCCATCTGCAGCACCTCTCTGAATAAACCCAGGGCTCTACATCTGATGCTGAGCCCTCTGCTACAGCCTTCAACAACAATCTGAGCTGGCCTCCATCTGCAGCTCCTCTCTGAATAAACCCAGGGCTCTGCATCTCAAATGGCACCCTTTTCCCTAGTGCACTACTGTTGACCAGAGCACAATGGGCCCTGGTCAACAGTAGTGCACTATATAGGAAATAGGGTGGTATTTGGTACACAGCCACAGGGCTTTGCAGTGAAGCAGATAAACAAAAGATGAGCCTCCCCGCCACTCTGCTCCACTCAGACCAGCAAGCAGGGGCCGACCCTGCCCCCGACCCCGCCCCCGACCCTGACCCCCCACAGCTGGCCTGAGACCAACGGCAGACAACCATCCCCCTAAACACACACACAGATATAAAGACAGACAAGGACACACACACACACACAGATATAAAGACAGACAAGGACACACACACACACACAGATATAAAGACAGACAAGGACACACACACACACACACAATCCGAGGGGTGGCAGGTAGCCTAGTAGTTAGAGGGTTGGGCCAGTAACCGAAAGATTGCTGGATCGAATCCCCGAGTTGACAAGGTACAAATCTGTCGTTCTGCCCCTGAGCAAGGCAGTTAACCCACTGTTCCCCTGAACAAGGCAGTTAACCCACTGTTCCCCTGAGCAAGGCAGTTAACCCACTGTTCCCCTGAACAAGGCAGTTAACCCACTGTTCCCCTGAGCAAGGCAGTTAACCCACTGTTCCCCTGAGCAAGGCAGTTAACCCACTGTTCCCCTGAACAAGGCAGTTAACCCACTGTTCCCCTGAGCAAGGCAGTTAACCCACTGTTCCCCTGAACAAGGCAGTTAACCCACTGTTCCCCTGAGCAAGGCAGTTAACCCACTGTTCCCCTGAGCAAGGCAGTTAACCCACTGTTCCCCTGAGCAAGGCAGTTAACCCACTGTTCCCCTGAGCAAGGCAGTTAACCCACTGTTCCCCTGAACAAGGCAGTTAACCCACTGTTCCCCTGAACAAGGCAGTTAACCCACTGTTCCCCTGAGCAAGGCAGTTAACCCACTGTTCCCCTGAGCAAGGCAGTTAACCCACTGTTCCCCTGAGCAAGGCAGTTAACCCACTGTTCCCCTGAACAAGGCAGTTAACCCACTGTTCCCCTGAACAAGGCAGTTAACCCACTGTTCCCCTGAACAAGGCAGTTTACCCACTGTTCCCCTGAGCAAGGCAGTTAACCCACTGTTCCCCTGAACAAGGCAGTTAACCCACTGTTCCCCTGAACAAGGCAGTTTACCCACTGTTCCCCTGAGCAAGGCAGTTAACCCACTGTTCCCCTGAACAAGGCAGTTTACCCACTGTTCCCCTGAACAAGGCAGTTAACCCACTGTTCCCCTGAACAAGGCAGTTTACCCACTGTTCCCCTGAACAAGGCAGTTTACCCACTGTTCCCCTGAGCAAGGCAGTTAACCCACTGTTCCCCTGAGCAAGGCAGTTAACCCACTGTTCCCCTGAACAAGGCAGTTTACCCACTGTTCCCCTGAACAAGGCAGTTTACCCACTGTTCCCCTGAGCAAGGCAGTTTACCCACTGTTCCCCTGAGCAAGGCAGTTAACCCACTGTTCCCCTGAACAAGGCAGTTTACCCACTGTTCCCCTGAGCAAGGCAGTTAACCCACTGTTCCCTGGGCACTGTGGATGTAGATTAAGGCAGACCCCCGCACCTCTCTGATTCAGAGGAGTTGGGTTAAATGACTCCCGCACCTCTCTGATTCAGAGGAGTTGGGTTAAATGACTCCCGCACCTCTCTGATTCAGAGGAGTTGGGTTAAATGACTCCCGCACCTCTCTGATTCAGAGGAGTTGGGTTAAATGACTCCTGCACCTCTCTGATTCAGAGGAGTTGGGTTAAATGACTCCTGCACCTCTCTGATTCAGAGGAGTTGGGTTAAATGACTCCTGCACCTCTCTGATTCAGAGGAGTTGGGTTAAATGCGGAAGACACATTTCAGTTGAAGGCATTCAGTTGTACAACTGACTAGGATTCCCCCTTTTCCCGTTTCCCTTCCACCCCGGGGCATCCAGAGAGAGACTTCCCTTTCCCCGTTTCCCTTCCACCCTGGGGCATCCAGAGAGAGACTTCCCTTTCCCCGTTTCCCTTCCACCCTGGGGCAAACAAAGAGAGACTTCCCTTTCCCCCTTTCCCTTCCACCCTGGGGCATCCAGAGAGAGACTTCCCTTTCCCCCTTTCCCTTCCACCCCGGGGCATCCAGAGAGAGACTTCAGAAATATATGTCCTTTTCAGATCAAACTTGCTAGAAAAATAGAAGTCGCATGTGATTTATACTAGTGAACAACTAGTGATTGACTATGTTCATCAGGTGATTTATACTAGTGAACAACTAGTGATTGACTATGTTCATCAGGTGATTTATACTAGTGAACAACTAGTGATTGACTATGTTCATCAGGTGATTTATACTAGTGAACAACTAGTGATTGACTATGTTCATCAGGTGATTTATATATTGCCAACAACACTCCACTAGTCTCCTAATCACTGCTGTCTGACTGTCCCAACAACAGTCCACTAGTCTCCTAATCACCACTGTCTGACTGTCCCAACAACACTCCACTAGTCTCCTAATCACCGCTGTCTGACTGTCCCAACAACAGTCCACTAGTCTCCTAATCACCGCTGTCTGACTGTCCCAACAACAGTCCACTAGTCTCCTAATCACCGCTGTCTGACTGTCCCAACAACAGTCCACTAGTCTCCTAATCACCGCTGTCTGACTGTCCCAACAACAGTCCACTAGTCTCCTAATCACCGCTGTCTGACTGTCCCAACAACAGTCCACTAGTCTCCTAATCACCGCTGTTTGACTGTCCCAACAACACTCCACTAGTCTCCTAATCACCGCTGTTTGACTGTCCCAACAACACTCCACCAGTCTCCTAATCACCGCTGTTTGACTGTCCCAACAACACTCCACCAGTCTCCTAATCACCGCTGTCTGACTGTCCCAACAACACTCCACTAGTCTCCTAATCACTGCTGTCTGACTGTCCCAACAACAGTCCACTAGTCTCCTAATCACCGCTGTCTGACTGTCCCAACAACACTCCACTAGTCTCCTAATCAACGCTGTCTGACTGTCCCAACAACACTCCACTAGTCTCCTAATCACCGCTGTCTGACTGTCCCAACAACAGTCCACTAGTCTCCTAATCACCGCTGTCTGACTGTCCCAACAACAGTCCACTAGTCTCCTAATCACCGCTGTCTGACTGTCCCAACAACAGTCCACTAGTCTCCTAATCACCGCTGTCTGACTGTCCCAACAACACTCCACTAGTCTCCTAATCACCGCTGTCTGACTGTCCCAACAACAGTCCACTAGTCTCCTAATCACCGCTGTCTGACTGTCCCAAAAACACTCCACTAGTCTCCTAATCACCGCTGTCTGACTGTCCCAACAACACTCCACTAGTCTCCTAATCACCGCTGTCTGACTGTCCCAACAACACTCCACTAGTCTCCTAATCACCGCTGTCTGACTGTCCCAACAACAGTCCACTAGTCTCCTAATCACCGCTGTCTGACTGTCCCAACAACACTCCACTAGTCTCCTAATCACCGCTGTCTGACTGTCCCAACAACACTCCACTAGTCTCCTAATCACCGCTGTCTGACTGTCCCAGCAACAGTCCACTAGTCTCCTAATCACCACTGTCTGACTGTCCCAACAACAGTCCACTAGTCTCCTAATCACCGCTGTCTGACTGTCCCAACAACACTCCACTAGTCTCCTAATCACCGCTGTCTGACTGTCCCAACAACAGTCCACTAGTCTCCTAATCACCGCTGTCTGACTGTCCCAACAACACTGCACTAGTCTCCTAATCACCGCTGTCTGACTGTCCCAACAACAGTTCACTAGTCTCCTAATCACCGCTGTCTGACTGTCCCAACAACAGTCCACTAGTCTCCTAATCACCGCTGTCTGACTGTCCCAACAACAGTCCACTAGTCTCCTAATCACCGCTGTCTGACTGTCCCAACAACAGTCCACTAGTCTCCTAATCACCGCTGTCTGACTGTCCCAACAACAGTCCACTAGTCTCCTAATCACCGCTGTCTGACTGTCCCAACAACAGTCCACTAGTCTCCTAATCACCGCTGTCTGACTGTCCCAACAACACTCCACTAGTCTCCTAATCACCGCTGTCTGACTGTCCCAACAACACTCCACTAGTCTCCTAATCACCGCTGTCTGACTGTCCCAACAACAGTCCACTAGTCTCCTAATCACCGCTGTCTGACTGTCCCAACAACAGTCCACTAGTCTCCTAATCACCGCTGTCTGACTGTCCCAACAACAGTCCACTAGTCTCCTAATCACCGCTGTCTGACTGTCCCAACAACACTCCACTAGTCTCCTAATCACCGCTGTCTGACTGTCCCAACAACAGTCCACTAGTCTCCTAATCACCGCTGTCTGACTGTCCCAACAACAGTCCACTAGTCTCCTAATCACCGCTGTCTGACTGTCCCAACAACACTCCACTAGTCTCCTAATCACCGCTGTCTGACTGTCCCAACAACAGTCCACTAGTCTCCTAATCACCGCTGTCTGACTGTCCCAACAACACTCCACTAGTCTCCTAATCACCGCTGTCTGACTGTCCCTCCAACAGTCCACTAGTCTCCTAATCACCTCTGTCTGACTGTCCCAACAACACTCCACTAGTCTCCTAATCACTGCTGTCTGACTGTCCCTCCAACAGTCCACTAGTCTCCTAATCACCGCTGTCTGACTGTCCCAACAACAGTCCACTAGTCTCCTAATCACCCCTGCATGACTGTCCCAACAACAGTCCAATAGTCTCCTAATCACCGCTGTCTGACTGTCCCAACAACAGTCCACTAGTCTCCTAATCACTGCTGTCTGACTGTCCCAACAACAGTCCACTAGTCTCCTAATCACCGCTGTCTGACTGTCCCAACAACAGTCCACTAGTCTCCTAATCACCGCTGTCTGACTGTCCCAACAACAGTCCACTAGTCTCCTAATCACCGCTGTCTGACTGTCCCAACAACAGTCCACTAGTCTCCTAATCACCGCTGTCTGACTGTCCCAACAACAGTCCACTAGTCTCCTAATCACCGCTGTCTGACTGTCCCAACAACAGTCCACTAGTCTCCTAATCACCGCTGTCTGACTGTCCCAACAACAGTCCACTAGTCTCCTAATCACCGCTGTCTGACTGTCCCAACAACAGTCCACTAGTCTCCTAATCACCGCTGTCTGACTGTCCCAACAACACTCCACTAGTCTCCTAATCACCGCTGTCTGACTGTCCCAACAACAGTCCACTTGTCTCCTAATCACCGCTGTCTGACTGTCCCAACAACAGTCCACTAGTCTCCTAATCACCGCTGTCTGACTGTCCCAACAACACTCCACTAGTCTCCTAATCACCGCTGTCTGACTGTCCCAACAACAGTCCACTAGTCTCCTAATCACCGCTGTCTGACTGTCCCAACAACAGTCCACTAGTCTCCTAATCACAGCTGTCTGAAGCTAAAAATGATTACGTCTTAGTAGGTGAAAGCTGGTCAGAGACTCCACGCTGGTCAGGTCAGAGACTCCACGCTGGTCAGGTCAGAGACTCCACGCTGGTCAGAGACTCCACGCTGGTCAGGTCAGAGACTCCACGCTGGTCAGAGACTCCACGCTGGTCAGAGACTCCACGCAGGTCAGGTCAGAGACTCCACGCTGGTCAGAGACTCCACGCTGGTCACGTCAGAGACTCCACGCTGGTCAGAGACTCCACGCTAGTCAGGTCAGAGACTCCACGCTGGTCAGAGACTCCACGCTGGTCAGAGACTCCACGCAGGTCAGGTCAGAGACTCCACGCTGGTCAGGTCAGAGACTCCACGCTGGTCAGAGACTCCACGCTGGTCAGGTCAGAGACTCCACGCTGGTCAGAGACTCCACGCTGGTCAGGTCAGAGACTCCACGCTAGTCAGAGACTCCACGCTGGTCAGAGACTCCATGCTGGTCAGAGACTCCACGCTGGTCAGAGACTCCACGCTGGTCAGGTCAGAGACTCCACGCTGGTCAGGTCAGAGACTCCACGCTGGTCAGAGACTCCACGCTGGTCAGGTCAGAGACTCCACGCTGGTCAGAGACTCCACGCTGGTCAGAGACTCCACGCTGGTCAGAGACTCCACGCAGGTCAGAGACTCCACGCTGGTCAGAGACTCCACGCTGGTCAGGTCAGAGACTCCACGCTGGTCAGAGACTCCACGCTAGTCAGGTCAGAGACTCCACGCTGGTCAGAGACTCCACGCAGGTCAGGTCAGAGACTCCACGCTGGTCAGGTCAGAGACTCCACGCTGGTCAGAGACTCCACGCTGGTCAGGTGAGAGACTCCACGCTGGTCAGGTCAGAGACTCCACGCTGGTCAGAGACTCCACGCTGGTCAGGTCAGAGACTCCACGCTAGTCAGAGACTCCACGCTGGTCAGAGACTCCATGCTGGTCAGAGACTCCACGCTGGTCAGAGACTCCACGCTGGTCAGAGACTCCACGCTGGTCAGGTCAGAGACTCCACGCTGGTCAGGTCAGAGACTCCACGCTGGTCAGAGACTCCACGCTGGTCAGATACTCCACGCTGGTCAGAGACTCCACGCTGGTCAGAGACTCCACGCTAGTCAGGTCAGAGACTCCACGCTAGTCAGGTCAGAGACTCCACGCTGGTCAGAGACTCCACGCTGGTCAGAGACTCCACGCAGGTCAGGTCAGAGACTCCACGCTGGTCAGGTCAGAGACTCCACGCTGGTCAGAGACTCCACGCTGGTCAGGTCAGAGACTCCACGCTGGTCAGAGACTCCACGCTGGTCAGGTCAGAGACTCCACGCTGGTCAGGTCAGAGACTCCACGCTGGTCAGAGACTCCACGCTGGTCAGGTCAGAGACTTCACGCTGGTCAGAGACTCCACGCTGGTCAGAGACTCCACACTGGTCAGAGACTCCACGCTGGTCAGGTCAGAGACTCCACGCTGGTCAGAGACTCCACACTGGTCAGAGACTCCACGTTGGTCAGGTCAGAGACTCTACGCTGGTCAGGTCAGAGACTCCACGCTGGTCAGGTCAGAGACTCCACGCTGGTCAGAGACTCCACGCTGGTCAGAGACTCCACGCTGGTCAGGTCAGAGACTCCACGCTGGTCAGAGACTCCACGCTGGTCAGAGACTCCACGCTGGTCACGTCAGAGACTCCACACTGGTCAGAGACTCCACGCTGGTCAGGTCAGAGACTCACGCTGGTCAGGTCAAAGACTCCATGCTGGTCAGGTCAGAGAATCCACGCTGGTCAGGTCAGAGACTCCACGCTGGTCAGGTCAGAGACTCCACGCTGGTCAGAGACTCCACGCTGTTCAGGTCAGAGACTCCACGCTGGTCAGAGACTCCACGTTGGTTAGGTCAGAGACTCCACGCTGGTCAGAGACTCCACGCTGGTCAGGTCAGAGACTCCACGCTGGTCAGAGACTCCACGCTGGTCAGAGACTCCACGCTGGTCAGAGACTCCACGCTGGTCAGAGACTCCACGCTGGTCAGGTCAGAGACTCCACGCTGGTCAGGTCAGAGTCTCCACGCTGGTCAGGTCAGAGACTCCACGCTGGTCAGGTCAGAGACTCCACGCTGGTCAGAGACTCCACACAGGTCAGGTCAGAGTCTCCACGCTGGTCAGGTCAGAGACTCCACGCTGGTCAGGTCAGAGACTCCACGCTGGTCAGAGACTCCACGCTGGTCAGGTCAGAGACTCACGCTGGTCAGGTCAGAGACTCCACGCTGGTCAGAGACTCCACGCTGGTCAGGTCAGAGAATCCACGCTGGTCAGGTCAGAGACTCCACGCTGGTCAGAGACTCCACGCTGGTCAGAGACTCCACGCTGGTCAGGTCAGAGACTCCACGCTGGTCAGGTCAGAGACTCCACGCTGGTCAGATCAGAGACTCACGCTGGTCAGGTCAGAGACTACACGCTGGTCAGGTCAGAGACTCACGCTGGTCAGGTCAGAGACTCACGCTGGTCAGGTCAGAGACTCACGCTGGTCAGGTCAGAGACTCACGCTGGTCAGGTCAGAGACTCCACGCTGGTCAGAGACTCCACGCTGGTCAGGTCAGAGACTCACGCTGGTCAGGTCAGAGACTCACGCTGGTCAGGTCAGAGACTCCACGCTGGTCAGAGACTCCACGCTGGTCAGGTCAGAGACTACACACTGGTCAGGTCAGAGACTCACGCTGGTCAGGTCAGAGACTACACGCTGGTCAGGTCAGAGACTCACGCTGGTCAGGTCAGAGACTCACGCTGGTCAGAGTCAGGTCAGAGACTCACGCTGGTCAGAGTCAGGTCAGAGACTACACGCTGGTCAGAGACTACACGCTGGTCAGGTCAGAGACTCACGCTGGTCAGGTCAGAGACTCACGCTGGTCAGAGTCAGGTCAGAGACTCACGCTGGTCAGAGTCAGGTCAGAGACTCACGCTGGTCAGAGTCAGGTCAGAGACTCACGCTGGTCAGAGACTACATCCCCTCCTCTGCTGTGACTGTGCCGCTTCTTTTCCGCCATGTTCCAGATTGTGAATCCCAACAGATCCCTTCCCTCTGAGTCCCAAGCTCCTTCCACCTACAGTCAGAGGGAACCACCTCTTACAGCTTCCACAGTCCCACACTGAATGCCCTTTACTTGGCTCTGGTATCAGCTAGTGCGCTTATTGCCCCAGTCTAACAGCGTTGGTTCTCTACTTCTTTATGTCCTCTTTGTGTAGAAGGGAGAAACTGTCCTGCCTGTCTGTTCCCTTGAGGGCCAGTACATCTGACTGCCAGATGGCTGGTGGGGCCGGCAGGGGTGCCATTACACTATGAAGGGAATAGGGTGCCACTGGGGACAGAGCCAGGACAGGAAACACAGCGCCAGGACAGGAAACACAGCGCCAGGCGCAGACAGGAAACACATCGCCAGGAGCAGACAGGAAACACAGCGCCAGGAGCAGACAGGAAACACAGTGCCAGGAGCAGACAGGAAACACAGCGCCAGGAGTAGACAGGAAACACAGCGCCAGGAGCAGACAGGAAACACAGCGCCAGGAGCAGACAGGAAACACAGCGCCAGGACAGGAAACACAGTGCCAGGAGCAGACAGGAAACACAGCGCCAGGAGCAGACAGGAAACAGTGCCAGGAGCAGACAGGAAACACAGTGCCAGGAGCAGACAGGAAACACGGCGCCAGGAGCAGACAGGAAACACAGCGCCAGGAGCAGACAGGAAACACAGCGCCAGGAGCAGACAGGAAACACAGCACCAGGAGCAGACAGGAAACACAGCGCCAGGAGCAGACAGGAAACACAGCGCCAGGAGCAGACAGGAAACACAGCGCCAGGAGCAGACAGGAAACACAGCGCCAGGAGCAGACAGGAAACACAGCGCCAGGAGCAGACAGGAAACACAGCGCCAGGAGCAGACAGGAAACACAGCGCCAGGAGCAGACAGGAAACACAGCGCCAGGAGCAGACAGGAAACACGGCGCCAGGAGCAGACAGGAAACACGGTGCCAGGAGCAGACAGGAAACACGGCGCCAGGAGCAGACAGGAAACACGGCGCCAGGAGCAGACAGGAAACACAGCGCCAGGAGCAGACAGGAAACACAGCGCCAGGAGCAGACAGGAAACACAGCGCCAGGAGCAGACAGGAAACACAGCGCCAGGAGCAGACAGGAAACACAGCGCCAGGAGCAGACAGGAAACAAAGCGCCAGGAGCAGACAGGAAACACAGCGCCAGGAGCAGACAGGAAACACAGCGCCAGGAGCAGACAGGAAACACAGCGCCAGGAGCAGACAGGAAGTAGACCAAATGGCACCCTAATCCCTAGTACACTACTTTTGACTAGAGTCCTATGAGCCCTAAGAATTCTATTAGCCTTATTGAGCCTTATGAGTTCTATGGATCCCTATGAGTCCTATGGAGCCCTATGAGTTCTATGGAGCCCTATGAGTCCTATGGAGCCCTATGAGTCCTATGGAGCCCTATGAGTCCTATGGAGCCCTATGAGTCCTATGGAGCCCTATGAGTCCTATGGAGCCCTATGAGTCCTATGGAGCCCTAAGAATTCTATTAGCCTTATTGAGCCTTATGAGTTCTATGGATCCCTATGAGTCCTATGGAGTCCTATGAGTCCTATGGAGCCCTATGAGTCCTATGGAGCCCTATGAGTCCTATGGAGCCCTATGAGTCCTATGGAGCCCTATGGAGCTCTATGGAGTCCTATGGAGCCCTATGAGTCCTATGGAGCCCTATGGAGCTCTATGGAGTCCTATGGAGTCCTATGAGTCCTATGGAGCCCTAAGAATTCTATTAGCCTTATTGAGCCTTATGAGTTCTATGGAGACCTATGAGTCCTATGGAGCCCTATGGAGTCCTTTGGAGCCCTATGGAGTCCTATGAGTCCTATGGAGCCCTATGAGTCCTATGGCGCCCTATGAGTCCTATGGAGCATGCCATAGCCTTAGGCAGATCTCCTGTGTCCAACACAATCATGTTATTGTCCTGTACGGGCCAGGGTATAGGCCAGGGTAAAGGCCAGAGTATAGGGTATAGACCAGGGTATAGGGTATAGACCTGGGTACAGGCCAGGGTACAGGCCAGGGTACAGGCCCGGGTGTAGGCCAGGGTACAGAACAGGGTATAGGCCAGGGTAGGGGCTATAGACCAGGGTATCGGGTATAGACCAAGGTACAGGCTAGGGTGTAGGCCAGGGTATATACCAGGATACATATCAGGGTAAAGGCTATAGACCAGTGTATAGGCTGGGGTAAAGGGTATAGACCAGGGTGGTATATACCAGGGTACAGATCAGGGTAAAGGGTATAAACCAGTGTATAGGCCAGGGGTATAGGGTATAGGCTGGGGTATAGGGTATAGACCAGGGTATAGGCTGGGGTATAGGGTATAGACCAGGGTATAGGCTGGGGTATAGGGTATAGACCAGGGTATAGACCAGGGTATAGGGTATAGACCAGGTTATAGGGTATAGACCAGGGTATAGACCAGGGTAGAGCCCATTACATTAAAGGCAATGAAACACTGCAGTGATAAAGCAAGCATTCTTACATGATTCTCAATTTGATTAAGACCATGTGATTGGATGTGACCGTGTAAGCAACGGCATGGAGAAACGGTTTCATTAATTCCTTTGAGTCTCCTTTCATTGACATTTCCTGAGAAAGAGATATAGACAGGAAGAGATAGAGAGATAGAGAGAGACAGAGATATATATACATTGCTCAAAAAAATAAAGGGAACACTTAAACAACACAATGTAACTCCAAGTCAATCACACTTCTGTGAAATCAAACTGTCCACTTAGGAAGCAACACTGATTGACAATAAATTTCACATGCTGTTGTGCAAATGGAATAGACAAAAGGTGGAAATTATAGGCAATTAGCAAGACACCCCCAATAAAGGAGTGATTCTGCAGGTGGTGACCACAGACCACTTCTCAGTTCCTATGCTTCCTGGCTGATGTTTTGGTCACTTTTGAATGCTGGCAGTGCTTTCACTCTAGTGGTAGCATGAGACGGAGTCTACAACCCACACAAGTGGCTCAGGTAGTGCAGCTCATCCAGGATGGCACATCAATGCGAGCTGTGGCAAGAAGGTTTGCTGTGTCTGTCAGCGTAGTGTCCAGAGCATGGAGGCGCTACCAGGAGACAGGCCAGTACATCAGGAGACGTGGAGGAGGCCGTAGGAGGGCAACAACCCAGCAGCAGGACCGCTACCTCCTTGACTTGGAGTTACATTGTGTTGTTTAAGTGTTCCCTTTATTTTTTTGAGCAGTATATATATATATATATAGAGAGAGAGAGAGAGAGAGAGAGAGAGATATAGAGATATATAGAGAGAGAGATAGATAGAGAGAGAGATAGAGAGATAGAGAGGCCCGCCATACCGTAGACGTTTATGGCGTCCTAGCTAAATGATTTATTATGTTGATGCTGAATGATATTTTCTCAGCCGTGTACTTCTGAATCAGCCGTGTACTTCTGAATCAGCCGTGTACTTCTAAATCAGCCGTGTACTTCTAAATCAGCCGTGTACTTCTGAATCAGCCGTGTACTTCTGAATCAGCCGTGTACTTCTGAATCAGCCGTGTACTTCTGAATCAGCCGTGTACTTCTGAATCAGCCGTGTACTTCTGAATCAGCCGTGTACTTCTAAATCAGCCGTGTACTTCTGAATCAGCCGTGTACTTCTGAATCAGCCGTGTACTTCTAAATCAGCCGTGTACTTCTGAATCAGCCGTGTACTTCTGAATCAGCCGTGTACTTCTGAATCAGCCGTGTACTTCTGAATCAGCCGTGTACTTCTGAATCAGTTGCTGAGGCTCTTTCCCTTGTGGCCCCCAGCAGCCTTCCCACCTAACGCTAAAGAAGTGCTGGTGTAGAATACAGACAGGGCACTAATTACAGTCATGGCAGACCGCATTCAGAAGTAGTCCCATTTAAACATCAGTGCCAACCAAACAGCCAGCATGCCCTGCCAACATGGTCTGAAGGCCATGGAACACTGAAACACTCTCAGACCATAGAGAAGGAGAACTGTAGAGGGCTTCCCTCCCTCAACACCAGCCCTCCCTCCCTTCCACTCTCGCTCCCTTCCACACTCCCTCCCTCCCTTCCACTCTCGCTCGCTCCCTTCCACTCTCCCTCCCTCCCTTCCACTCTCCCTCCCTCTCTTCCACTCTCCCTCCCTCTCTTCCACTCTCCCTCCCTCCCTTCCACTCTCCCTCCCTCCCTTCCACTCTCCCTCCCTTCCACTCTCCCTCCCTCTCTTCCACTCTCCCTCCCTCTCTTCCACTCTCCCTCCCTCCCTTCCACTCTCCCTCCCTCCCTCCCACTCTCCCTCCCTCCCTTCCACTCTCCCTCCCTCCCTCCCACTCTCCCTCCCTCCCTTCCACTCTCCCTCCCTCCCTTCCACTCTCCCTCCCTCCCACCCTCCCTTCCACTCTCCCTCCCTCCATCCCACTCTCCCTCCCTCCATCCCACTCTCCCTCCCTCCCTCCCACTCTCCCTCCCTCCCTTCCACTCTCCCTCCCTCCCTTCCACTCTCCCTCGCTCCCTCCCACTCTCCCTCTCTCCCTCGCTCCCTTCCACACTCCCTCCCTCCCTCCCACTCTCCCTCGCTCCCTTCCACTCTCCCTCCCTCCCTTCCACTCTCCCTCCCTCCCTCCCACACTCCCTCCCTCCCTTCCACTCTCCCTCCCTCCCTTCCACTCTCCCTCCCTCCCTTCCACTCTCCCTCCCTCCCTCCCACTCTCCCTCCCTCCCTTCCACTCTCCCTCCCACTCTCCCTCCCTCCCTTCCACTCTCCCTCCCTCCCTTCCACTCTCCCTCCCTCCCTTCCACTCTCCCTTCCTCCCTCCAACTATCCCTCCCTCCCTTCCACTCTCCCTCCCACTCTCCCTCCCTCCCTTCCACTCTCCCTCCTTCCCTTCCACTCTCCCTCCTTCCCTTCCACTCTCCCTCCCTCCCTCTTCCACTCTCCCTCCCTCCCTTCCACTCTCCCTCCCTCCCTCCGACTCTCCCTCCCTCCCTCCCTCCCTCCCTCCCTCCCTCCCTCCCTTCCACTCTCCCTCCCTCCCTTCCACTCTCCCTCCCTCCCTTCCACTCTCCCTCCCTCCCTTCCACTCTCCCTCCCTCCCTTCCACTCTCCCTCCCTCCCTTCCACTCTCCCTCCCTCCCGACCACCCACCCGACAGCCAGCATTGGTCCTTTTCAAAGCGGGGGACCAGCCTATTTAAATTCCGCAAGTGTCCCAAATTTGCTGTAGAAGCTCCTTCATGCAGACAAAAGGGTTCTAAATCAGAGAGAGACAGATAAACAGGCAGAAAAAGACAGACAGACAGACAGACAGACAGACAGACAGACAGACAGACAGACAGACAGACAGACAGACAGACAGACAGACAGACAGAGAGTGAAAAAGAGAGAAAGACAGAAAAAGATAGACAGACAAGAGAGTGAAAGAAAGAGAGACAGACAGACAGAGTGAAAAAGAGAGACAGACAGACAGAGTGAAAAAGAGAGACAGATAGAGACAGACAGAGAGAGACAGAGAGACAGAGAGAGAGACACAGAGAGAGACACAGAGACAGGAAGGAGCATGCAGCTGCTGCAGGATACATCTGTCAGGAGCCTGGTGTGGTGGCCTCAGTCGGTTAATAAGAGGAAGGATACAGAGAGGAGGCCTGCAGAGAGCTCCTTATTCACAGCACGGGAGATGAGGGGGTCTCTCTCTCTCTCCGGAACATAATGCTAGCTAGAGGATCACAAGTTCATGGACATTGATGATTTCCATGGAAGACATTCACTTAGTCTGACAATGAGAGAGGAACAGACAGTAACAGTCTGACAGACAGGAATAGAAAAGCTAGATGTGTCCTATGTTGGGGTAATAAAATACATGATCATGTGTTCTCTCATCTTACTATCTTGTATATTTTATATATTGTATCTGTGTAAATATCCATGTATATCAGTGTTCAATTTGACTGCCATTTGGGATAAAGAAAATTAAGTTCACCCCTAATGAGGCGAACTAACAGAGTAACAGGCGTTTCTGATGAGGTCAACTAACAGAGTAACAGGCCTTTCTGATGAGGCGAACTAACAGAGTAACAGGCCTTTCTGATGAGGTCAACTAACAGAGTAACAGGCCTTTCTGATGAGGTCAACTAACAGAGTAACAGGCCTTTCTGATGAGGTCAACTAACAGAGTAACAGGCCTTTCTGATCAGGTCAACTAACAGAGTAACAGGCCTTTCTGATCAGGTCAACTAACAGAGTAACAGGCCTTTCTGATGAGGTCAACTAACAGAGTAACAGGCCTTTCTGATGAGGCGAACTAACAGAGTAGCATGCCTTTCTGATGAGGCGAACTAACAGAGTAACAGGCCTTTCTGATGAGGTCAACTAACAGAGTAGCAGGCCTTTCTGATGAGGTCAACTAACAGAGTAACAGGCCTTTCTGATGAGGTCAACTAACAGAGTAACAGGCCTTTCTGATGAGGTCAACTAACAGAGTAACAGGCCTTTCTGATGAGGTCAACTAACAGAGGCGTTCTGCCTCTTCTGCCTCTTCACTGTTGACGTTGAGACTGGTGTTTTGCATGTACTATCTAATGAAGCTGCCAGTTGAGGACTTGTGAGGTTTCTGTTTCTCAAACTAGACACTCTAATGTACTTGTCCTCTTGCTCAGTTGTGCACTATTCTGGTTAGGGCCAGTTTGCGCTGTTCGGTAAAGGGAGTAGCGTTGTATGAGATCTTCAGTTTCTTGGCAATTTCTCACATGAAATAACCTTCATTTCTCAAAACAAGAATAGACTGACGAGTTTCAGAAGAAAGTTCTTTGTTTCTGGCATTTTGAGCCTGTAATCGAACCCACAAATACTGATGCTCCAGATACTCATCTAGTCTTAAGGCCAATTTTATTGCTTCTTTAAACAGTTTCCAGCTGTGCTAACATAATTGCAAAAGGGTTTTCTAATGATCAATTATCCTTTTAAAATGATAAAGTTGGATTAACTAACACAATGTGCCATTGGAACACAGGACTGATGGTTGCTGATAAATGGGCCTCTGTAACGCCTATGTAGATATTCAATTATTTTTTTTATTATACAATAGACATTGTTAATGTTGTCAATGTCCACACTGTATTTCTAATCAATTTTATGTTATTTTAATGGATGAAAAATGTGCTTTTCTTTCAAAAACAAGGACATTTCTAAGTGAGCCCAAACTTTTGAACGGTAGTGTAGACTGTGAAGGGCTGCTTCACATGCTGCATCAGATTCTCTTTCATCCCAGAGGTCGGGGTCACAGAGAAGTGGGACTCCACAGGACATTGGTCCAATATCACAGCCGGCGTTGCCACGGAAATTAGCTCAGCGCTTCCTCTAACACAAATTGTTTTTTATTTTCGTTTCAACATTTCCTCTTCGACAGTTGAGTTCCCATGAAGAAATCAGCATATTGTGCAATGTTGAAGATTAAAATATCCAAAATGAACCCAATGTTGTTGTTTTTTAAAAAGTCAATGTCTTCTGACTGAGATGTTAATCAGAAAACAACTGTTGAAAGAGGAAGACACGAGGACAACAGTTTGTGCACAAGGACGATGTTTGTTGCTGCACCCATTATTTTGCAATAAGGTTTGTGAATGAAAGCCCTTCGCTTCCTACCCACAGGGTACAGGCCCTTCGCTTCCTACCCACAAGGTACAGATGTCTCTGAAAAATACAGTCAGCTCACCACCATACAAGTTAAGAATTATCAGTGAATAGGCCTCCACCCACAGAAAGACTTAATGAAAGAAAGAAAGATATCCCATCCGGTATACTACTGAGTGACAGTACAGTCGATAGCTGGTATACTACTGAGTGACAGTACAGTAGATATCTGGTATACTACTGAGTGACACAGTACAGTAGATATACGGTATACTACTGAGTGACACAGTACAGTAGATATCTGGTATACTACTGAGTGACAGTACAGTAGATATCTGGTATACTACTGAGTGACAGTACAGTAGATATCTGGTATACTACTGAGTGACACAGTACAGTAGATATCTGGTATACTACTGAGTGACACAGTACAGTAGATATCTGGTATACTACTGAGCTACAGTACAATATATGTCTGGTATACTACTGAGCTCCAGTACAATAGATATCTGGTATACTACTGAGCTACAGTACAATATATGTATGGTATACTACTAAGCTACAGTACAATAGATATCTGGTATACTACTGAGTGACAGTACAGTAGATATCTGGTATACTACTGAGTGACAGTACAGTAGATATATGGTATACTACTGAGTGACACAGTACAGTAGATATCTAGTATACTACTGAGCTACAGTACAATATATGTCTGGTATACTACTAAGCTACAGTACAATAGATATCTGGTATACTACTGAGTGACAGTACAGTAGATATCTGGTATACTACTGAGCTACAGTACAAAAGATATCTGGTATACTACTGAGCTACAGTACAATAGATATCTGGTATACTACTGAGTGACAGTACAGTAGATATCTGGTATACTACTGAGTGACAGTACAGTAGATATCTGGTATACTACTGAGTGACAGTACAGTAGATATCTGGTATACTACTGAGTGACAGTACAATAGATATCTGGTATA
This sequence comes from Salvelinus fontinalis, assembly GCF_029448725.1. Lineage (NCBI taxonomy): Eukaryota > Metazoa > Chordata > Actinopteri > Salmoniformes > Salmonidae > Salvelinus > Salvelinus fontinalis. Next base: position 95,879,163 of record NC_074665.1, on the reverse strand, counting down.
CTACTGAGTGACAGTACAATAGATATCTAGTATACTACTGAGTGACAGTACAATAGATATCTGGTATACTACTGAGTGACAGTACAGTAGATATCTGGTATACTACTGAGTGACAGTACAGTAGATATACGGTATTCTACAGTACAGTAGTTATACGGTATACTACTGAGTGACAGTACAGTAGATATCCCATACGGTATACTACTGAGTGACAGTACAGTAGATATACGGTATACTACTGAGTGACAGTACAGTAGATATCCCATATGGTATACTACTGAGTGACAGTACAGTAGATATCCCATACGGTATACTACTGAGTGACAGTACAGTAGATATCCCATATGGTATACTACTGAGCTACAGTACAGTAGATATACGGTATACTACAGTACAGTAATATACGGTATACTACTGAGTGACAGTACAGTAGATATCCCATACGGTATACTACTGAGTGACAGTACAGTAGATATCCCATACGGTATACTACTGAGCGACAGTACAGTAGATATACGGTATACTACAGTACAGTAGATATACGGTATACTACTGAGTGACAGTACAGTAGATATCCCATACGGTATACTACTGAGTGACAGTACAGTAGATATCCCATACGGTATACTACTGAGTGACAGTACAGTAGATATACGGTATACTACTGAGTGACAGTACAGTAGATATCTGGTATACTACTGAGTGACAGTACAGTAGATATCCCATATGGTATACTACTGAGTGACAGTACAGTAGATATCCCATACGGTATACTACTGAGCTACAGTACAGTAGCTTTAAAACATGAAAATCCTACTGTCCAATAAATGATAGCAATGTAGTCAAAAGGCTTCCATGTCCATTCTGTTTCTAGGGAAAATTAATACTGTACACTTTACACTGGTGTCTTTCTGTTTAAATACTGTACACTTTACACTGTTGTCTTTCTGTTTAAATACTGTACACTTTACACTGTTGTCTTTCTGTTTAAATACTGTAGACTTTACACTGTTGTCTTTCTGGTTAAATACTGTAGACTTTACACTGTTGTCTTTCTGTTTAAATACTGTAGACTTTACACTGTTGTCTTTCTGTTTAAATACTGTAGACTTTACACTGTTGTCTTTCTGGTTAAATACTGTAGACTTTACACTGTTGTCTTTCTGGTTAAATACTGTAGACTTTACACTGTTGTCTTTCTGGTTAAATACTGTACACTTTACACTGTTGTCTTTCTGTTTAAATACTGTACACTTTACACTGTTGTCTTTCTGTTTAAATACTGTAGACTTTACACTGTTGTCTTTCTGGTTAAATACTGTAGACTTTACACTGTTGTCTTTCTGTTTAAATACTGTACACTTTACACTGTTGTCTTTCTGTTTAAATACTGTAGACTTTACACTGTTGTCTTTCTGTTTAAATACTGTAGACTTTACACTGTTGTCTTTCTGTTTAAATACTGTAGACTTTACACTGTTGTCTTTCTGTTTAAATACTGTAGACTTTACACTGTTGTCTTTCTGTTTAAATACTGTACACTTTACACTGTTGTCTTTCTGTTTAAATACTGTAGACTTTACACTGTTGTCTTTCTGTTTAAATACTGTAGACTTTACACTGCTGTCTTTATGTTTAAATACTGTAGACTTTACACTGTTGTCTTTCTGTTTAAATACTGTACACTTTACACTGTTGTCTTTCTGTTTAAATACTGTAGACTTTACACTGTTGTCTTTCTGTTTAAATACTGTACACTTTACACTGTTGTCTTTCTGTTTAAATACTGTAGACTTTACACTGTTGTCTTTAAAATATATTTAATGTTTTATTGTCACATACACTGGATAGGTGCAGTATGATAGGTGTTGTTTTACAGGGTCAGTCATAGTAGTATGATAGGTGTTGTTTTACAGGGTCAGTCATAGTAGTATGATAGGTGCAGTGTAATGTGTTGTTTTACATGGTCAGTCATAGTAGTACGATAGGTGTTGTTTTACAGGGTCAGTCATAGTAGTATGATAGGTGCAGTGTAATGTGTTGTTTTACAGGGTCAGCCATAGTAGTATGATAGGTGTTGTTTTACAGGGTCAGCCATAGTAGTACGATAGGTGTTGTTTTACAGGGTCAGTCATAGTAGTATGATAGGTGTTGTTTTACAGGGTCAGTCCTAGTAGTATGATAGGTGCAGTGTAATGTGTTGTTTTACAGGGTCAGTCATAGTAGTACGATAGGTGTTGTTTTACAGGGTCAGCCATAGTAGTATGATAGGTGCAGTGTAATGTGTTGTTTTACAGGGTCAGTCCTAGTAGTACGATAGGTGTTGTTTTACAGGGTCAGTCATAGTAGTATGATAGGTGTTGTTTTACAGGGTCAGTCCTAGTAGTATGATAGGTGCAGTGTAATGTGTTGTTTTACAGGGTCAGCCATAGTAGTATGATAGGTGTTGTTTTACAGGGTCAGTCATAGTAGTACGATAGGTGTTGTTTTACAGGGTCAGTCATAGTAGTATGATAGGTGTTGTTTTACAGGGTCAGTCATAGTAGTATGATAGGTGTTGTTTTACAGGGTCAGTCATAGTAGTATGATAGGTGTGGTTTTACAGGGTCAGTCACAGTAGTATGATAGGTGTTGTTTTACAGGGTCAGTCCTAGTAGTATGATAGGTGTTGTTTTACAGGGTCAGTCATAGTAGTATGATAGGTGTTGTTTTACAGGGTCAGTCCTAGTAGTATGATATGTGCAGTGTAATGTGTTGTTTTACAGGGTCAGCCATAGTAGTATGATAGGTGCAGTGTAATGTGTTGTTTTACAGGGTCAGCCATAGTAGTATGATAGGTGCAGTGTAATGTGTTGTTTTACAGGGTCAGTCATAGTAGTATGATAGGTGTTGTTTTACAGGGTCAGTCATAGTAGTATGATAGGTGTTGTTTTACAGGGTCAGTCATAGTAGTATGATAGGTGCAGTGTAATGTGTTGTTTTACAGGATCAGCCATAGTAGTATGATAGGTGCAGTGTAATGTGTTGTTTTACAGGATCAGCCATAGTAGTACGATAGGTGTTGTTTACAGGGTCAGCCATAGTACAGCACCCCTGGAGCCAATCAGAAAGCTGTAACCTATAGACTGGCTACCTGCCACACTAATAACAGGCCTCCAGGAACATCAGCCCTTAGTGGTTTAAATCACGTTTAAGAAGACAGAAGGTCATGTTTTGACCACACTGCCCTCTTCCAGGAACATCAGCCCTTAGTGGTTTTAAATCCCGTTTAAGAAGACAGAAGGTCATGTTTTGACCACACTGCCCTCTTCCAGGAACATCAGCCCTTAGTGGTTTTAAATCACGTTTAAGAAGACAGAAGATCATGTTTTGATCACACTGCCCTCTTCTAGGAACACGTGGTCCTCTGTAGCTCAGTTGGTAGAGCACGGTCGTTTTGCAACGCCAGGATAATTGGTTCGATTCCCGGGACAACCCCTTACGTTAAGACATGTATGCATGCATGACTCAGTCTCTGTGGATAAAAGTCTCTGCTAAATGGCGTAATATTACTATTATTAAAATCCTACCTGTTAACTTTTGCTACGCAGTAATAAAATGTTGAATGTGACTAACGGCACCAGTTAGTCACATTCCGTTCTCTCACGAGGGCCCGCCCAAAATGGTTCCCTGTTCACTACATAGTGCACTGCTTATGTAGCCCTGGTCAAAAGTAGTGCACTATATAGGGAATAGTGTCCAAATGATGACACAGTCCGACGCTCGTCAGTTAAAGCAGAGAGCGTTTAAAAAGGGAATGGTAAATCTATTTTGAACCAGTGCTGTGTAATTTACTTTATTTCAAGATGGTAATTTCATATCCCCCTATGATTTCAAGGCTGAAGTAATGTGGCCTGGATGTTTTCTGAAACCCCAGAGAATGTTGCTGGCAACACCGTGAGGTACGTCGGACAACATTTCATGTCAGAACGAGGAGCTAAAAACCAAACTAAACCAGATCTGCAGAATCGCCTCTCAAATGCTTTCCATTCAACCCAATACCACCTTGTTTCTCCCCTCGGCGGCCATTAAGAAGGTCAAGTCAGTTTACAACGTCCTCCACATGTAAACACCAGACCGGCAGAACGGCCTCACTACACTCTCAAGGCCTTGCTAAACATCTTTACTATACATCTGTTTACATCATTGACTTTCACATCATTTCTTGTCGTGATGCGTGTCTTTTTAATTTATTTATTAGTATTTTTAATCCCAGGCCCCGTCCCCGCAGGAGGCCTTTTGCCTTTTGGTAGGCCGTCATTGTAAATAAGAATTTGTTCTTAACTGACATGCCTAGTTAAATAAAAAAGTTTAATAAAAAGTAAAAAAAAAACTTTTGAGAGACACCTTGATAGGAGTTATTGTCAACTTGGTATGGTCTCCCAGCATGCTCTGCATTCTCAGGAGTAAGGAGGACTACCTAAAGATAGTGGTGATGTAATGATCCCAGATCAGCAGGAAATAGGGAGAACAGAGACTAACTATGCATCAGTAACCACCACTCCTCATTGTGTTCCAAGACCACAATAGTATCGAAGCCAATGCTGGGTTCAGGTGGCTGGCTAGTCACTGCACTAATGTGGCGTACAGCAGGTCGTCTTTCATTCTAAAACACAGGTGGGGGGGTTTCAATACTTTAAGTGTGTAGGTTCAGTATGCATACATTTACAAATAACCATGGCATGGTAATCATGTGCAATGTGGGGTACTCCAACATGACATTCTGCCGTCTGGAAGGACAAGCATCAGACTAGACACCCTTCCACATAGTGTAACACGGGATCTCCCAACATGTTATTCTGCCGTCTGGAAGGACAAGCATCAGACTAGACACCCTTCCACATAGTGTAAAACGGGATCTCCCTACATGTTATTCTGCCGTCTGGAAGGACAAGCATCAGACTAGACACCCTTCCACATAGTGTAACACGGGATCTCCCAACATGTTATTCTGCCGTCTGGAAGGACAAGCATCAGACTAGACACCCTTCCACATAGTGTAACACGGGATCTCCCAACCGGACATTCTGCCGTCTGGAAGGACAAGCATCAGACTAGACACCCTTCCACATAGTGTAACACGGGATCTCCCTACATGTTATTCTGCCGTCTGGAAGGACAAGCATCAGACTAGACACCCTTCCACATAGTGTAACACGGGATCTCTCTACATGACATTCTGCCGTCTGGAAGGACAAGCATCAGACTAGACACCCTTCCACATAGTGTAACACGGGATCTCCCTACATGTTATTCACATGTTGTCGACATGAAACAGACACGGTAGCATTTCTGAAACATGCTCAGAAAGACCTGTCAGAATGATCCCTCTGAAGGTGCATCGTTTCTCCCTGAAGTAGTACTCTACTGTTAACACAAGAGAAACAGAGAAAGCCTTGTAGTACCTGTGTCCCTGTAGTACTGTACTGAGAAACAGAGAATAAAAGCCTTGCAGTACCTGTGTCCCTGTAGTACTGTACTGAGAAACAGAGAATAAAAGCCTTGCAGTACCTGTGTCCCTGTAGTACTGTACTGAGAAACAGAGAATAAAAGCCTTGCAGTACCTGTGTCCCTGTAGTACTGTACTGAGAAACAGAGAATAAAAGCCTTGCAGTACCTGTGTCCCTGTAGTACTGTACTGAGAAACAGAGAATAAAAGCCTTGTAGTACCTGTGTCCCTGTAGTACTGTACTGAGAAACACAGAATAAAAGCCTTGTAGTACCTGTGTCCCTGTAGTACTGTACTGAGAAACAGAGAATAAAAGCCTTGCTGTACCTGTGTCCCTGTAGTACTGTACTGAGAAACAGAGAGTAAAAGCCTTGTAGTACCTGTGTCCCTGTAGTACTGTACTGAGAAACAGAGAATACAAGCCTTGTAGTACCTGTGTCCCTGTAGTACTGTACTGAGAAACAGAGAATAAAAGCCTTGTAGTACATGTGTCCCTGTAGTACTGTACTGAGAAACAGAGAATAAAAGCCTTGTAGTACCTGTGTCCCTGTAGTACTGTACTGAGAAACAGAGAATAGAAGCCTTGTAGTACCTGTGTCCCTGTAGTACTGTACTGAGAAACAGAGAATAAAAGCCTTGTAGTACCTGTGTCCCTGTAGTAATGTACTGAGAAACAGAGAATAAAAGCCTTGTAGTACCTGTGTCCCTGTAGTACTGTACTGAGAAACAGAGAAAGCCTTGCAGTACCTGTGTCCCTGTAGTACTGTACTGAGAAACAGAGAATAAAAGCCTTGTAGTACCTGTGTCCCTGTAGTACTGTACTGAGAAACAGAGAATAAAAGCCTTGTAGTACCTGTGTCCCTGTAGTACTGTACTGAGAAACATAGAAAGCCTTGTAGTACCTGTGTCCCTGTAGTACTGTACTGAGAAACAGAGAATAAAATCCTTGCAGTACCTGTGTCACTGTAGTACTGTACTGAGAAACACAGAATAAAAGCCTTGTAGTACCTGTGTCCCTGTAGAACTGTACTGAGAAACAGAGAATAAAAGCCTTGTAGTACCTGTGTCCCTGTAATACTGTACTGAGAAACAGAGAATAAAAGCCTTGTAGTACCTGTGTCCCTGTAGTACTGTACTGAGAAACAGAGAATAAAAGCCTTGTAGTACCTGTGTCCCTGTAGTACTGTACTGAGAAACAGAGAAAGCCTTGTAGTACCTGTGTCCCTGTAGTACTGTACTGAGAAACAGAGAATAAAAGCCTTGTAGTACCTGTGTCCCTGTAGTACTGTACTGAGAAACAGAGAATAAAAGCCTTGCAGTACCTGTGTCCCTGTAGTAATGTACTGAGAAACAGAGAATAAAAGCTGTGTAGTACCTGTGTCCCTGTAGTACTGTACTGAGAAACAGAGAACGCCTTGTAGTACCTGTGTCCCTGTAGTACTGTACTGAGAAACAGAGAAAGCCTTGCAGTACCTGTGTCCCTGTAGTACTGTACTGAGAAACAGAGAATAAAAGCCTTGCAGTACCTGTGTCCCTGTAGTACTGTACTGAGAAACAGAGAATAAAAGCCTTGTAGTACCTGTGTCCCTGTAGTACTGTACTGAGAAACAGAGAGTAAAAGCCTTGTAGTACCTGTGTCCCTGTAGTACTGTACTGAGAAACAGAGAATAAAAGCCTTGTAGTACCTGTGTCCCTGTAGTACTGTACTGAGAAACAGAGAATAAAAGCCTTGCAGTACCTGTGTCACTGTAGTATTGTACTGAGAAACAGAGAATAAAAGCCTTGTAGTACCTGTGTCCCTGTAGTACTGTACTGAGAAACAGAATAAAAGTCTTGTAGTACCTGTGTCCCTGTAGTACTGTACTGAGAAACAGAGAATAAAAGCCTTGTAGTACCTGTGTCACTGTAGTACTGTACTGAGAAACAGAGAATAAAAGTCTTGTAGTACCTGTGTCCCTGTAGTACTGTACTGAGAAACTGAGAATAAAAGCCTTGTAGTACCTGTGTCCCTGTAGTACTGTACTGAGAAACAGAGAATAAAAGCCTTGCAGTACCTGTGTCACTGTAGTATTGTACTGAGAAATAGAGAATAAAAGCCTTGTAGTACCTGTGTCCCTGTAGTAATGTACTGAGAAACAGAGAATAAAAGCCTTGTAGTACCTGTGTCACTGTAGTACTGTACTGAGAAACAGAATAAAAGCCTTGCAGTACCTGTGTCCCTGTAGTACTGTACTGAGAAACAGAGAATAAAAGCCTTGTAGTACCTGTGTCCCTGTAATACTGTACTGAGAAACAGAGAAAGCCTTGCAGTACCTGTGTCCCTGTAGTACTGTACTGAGAAACAGAGAATAAAAGCCTTGTAGTACCTGTGTCCCTGTAATACTGTACTGAGAAACAGAGAAAGCCTTGCAGTACCTGTGTCCTGCTGCTGCACACCATCCAGGGGGTCTTTGAAGTCTTTGAATCTAGAAGTCTTTGAATATTGTGAATAAAACAGTACAACAGTCTCTGTCAGACTGACATTCTTCCAGTCCCCTCTGCTCTGCTCTGCTCTGCTCTGCCCTGCTCTGCTCTGCTCTGCTCTCTGTGGTTGTCGAGGCTGGCTTCAGTCCGGTGGTTGACTGTCTGTCTGTTAAGGTCTGGTCTGTTCAGGCTGGCTTCAGTCCGGTGGTTGACTGTGTCTGTCTGTTAAGGTCTGGTCTGTTCAGGCTGGCTTCAGTCCGGTGGTTGACTGTGTCTGTCTGTTAAGGTCTGGTCTGTTCAGGCTGGCTTCAGTCCGGTGGTTGACTGTGTCTGTCTGTTAAGGTCTGGTCTGTTCAGGCTTGCTGGTTCCAGTACTACGTGAAGCGGTCGCTCATCATGAACACCTCCTTATAAAGAACGGGATGAGTCAATGACAGAGCTCTTCAGTCAGTCAGGATGCAGTGGAGAGGAGCGGCAGGCAGAGAGACAGCTAACTCACCACACAGAGAGAGAGAGAGAGAAGGGGAGAGAGAGAGAGAGAGAGAGAGAGAGAGAGAGAGAGAGAGAGAGAGAGAGAGAGAGAGCGAGAGAGCGAGAGAGACATGAGTCGCAACGACTAAAGAACGACACAGCTCAGGAACAGACAGATTGGTGACAGGGTGTGTATGTATGTGTTCGTGTGCGCATGCATTTGAAGAGGATGTGGGGGAGGACCCTGAGTGCCTTACTACTCATCAGCCGGTTCACCATCTAATCACCAGCTTGGGCTCCTGGAAACAGCATGCCTTCTACACAACGACAGACAGACAGCATGCCTTCTACACAACGACAGACAGACAGCATGCCTTCTACACAACGACAGACAGACAGCATGCCTTCTACACAACGACAGACAGACAGCATGCCTTCTACACAACGACAGACAGACAGCATGCCTTCTACACAATGACAGACAGACAGCATGCCTTCTACACAACGACAGACAGACAGCATGCCTTCTACACAACGACAGACAGACAGCATGCCTTCTGCACAACGACAGACAGACAGCATGCCTTCTACACAACGACAGACAGACAGCATGCCTTCTACACAACGACAGACAGACAGCACAGAGAGACAGCACAGAGAGACAGCACAGCACAGACAGACAGCACAGCACAGACAGACAGAAAAGACAGACAGCACAGAGCCTCCATGCAGTCTCAAACACATGAGCTGAACTCAAATGACGTCTGTGGTAAAAATAAAAATAAATCCATCAAATGGTAAAAAGAGGCCAATCACACTGCAATCTATGTTCCCAACATGGTTTATCAGTCCCAACGTTTCCAAACGTCACCCTCACCGTATACTGCAGAACTACACAGACACACAGCACCCTAGTGAGATGGGTAATCACAGCACCCTAGTGAGATGGGTAATCACAGCACCCTGGGGAGATGGGTAATCACAGCACCCAGCTGAGAGGTAACCAGCACGTTGTTGCTATAGCGTAATGTAGTGCCACGTACTAATTACTTCATTCATTAGCAATTAACGTATGATGTCATTTCATCTCAGAGGGCAAATAGACTTCAGGCTGAGATAATAGGAACAGCAGGCTTAGAACAGGCTGAGCTGTATACACAGGGCTGTGTGTCTGTGTGTTCTGACTGGAGGATGTAGTGGTGGTAGTAGTAACACATCTGCTGCAGGCTGAGCTGTATACACAGGGCTGTGTGTCTGTGTGTCCTGACTGGAGGATGTAGTGGTAGTAGTAGTAACACATCTGCTGCAGGCTGAGCTGTATACACAGGGCTGTGTGTCTGTGTGTCCTGACTGGAGGATGTAGTAGTAGTAGTAACACATCTGCTGCAGGCTGAGCTGTATACACAGGGCTGTGTGTCTGTGTGTTCTGACTGGAGGATGTAGTGGTAGTAGTAGTAACATCTGCTACAGGCTGAGCTGTATACACAGGGCTGTGTGTCTGTGTGTCCTGACTAGAGGATCTAGTGGTAGTAACACATCTGCTGCAGGCTGAGCTGTATACACAGGGCTGTGTGTCTGTGTGTCCTGACTAGAGGATGTAGTGGTAGTAACACGTCTGCTGCAGGCTGAGCTGTATACACAGGGCTGTGTGTCCTGACTGGAGGATGTAGTGGTAGTAGTAGTAACATCTGCTACAGGCTGAGCTGTATACACAGGGCTGTGTGTCTGTGTGTCCTGACTGGAGGATGTGGTGGTAGTAGTAGTAACACATCTGCTGCAGGCTGAGCTGTATACACAGGGCTGTGTGTCCTGACTGGAGGATGTAGTGGTAGTAGTAGTAACATCTGCTACAGGCTGAGCTGTATACACAGGGCTGTGTGTCTGTGTGTCCTGACTGGAGGATGTAGTAGTAGTAACACATCTGCTGCAGGCTGAGCTGTATACACAGGGCTGTGTGTCCTGACTGGAGGATGTAGTGGTGGTAGTAGTAACACATCTGCTGCAGGCTGAGCTGTATACACAGGGCTGTGTGTCCTGACTGGAGGATGTAGTGGTGGTAGTAGTAACACATCTGCTACAGGCTGAGCTGTATACTCAGGGCTGTGTGTCCTGACTGGAGGATGTAGTGGTGGTAGTAGTAACACATCTGCTGCAGGCTGAGCTGTATACACAGGGCTGTGTGTCCTGACTGGAGGATGTAGTGGTGGTAGTAGTAACACATCTGCTACAGGCTGAGCTGTATACACAGGGCTGTGTGTCTGTGTGTCCTGACTGGAGGATGTAGTGGTGGTAGTAGTAACACATCTGCTGCAGGCTGAGCTGTATACACAGGGCTGTGTGTCTGTGTGTCCTGACTGGAGGATGTAGTGGTGGTAGTAGTAACACATCTGCTACAGGCTGAGCTGTATACACAGGGCTGTGTGTCCTGACTGGAGGATGTAGTGGTGGTAGTAGTAACACATCTGCTACAGGCTGAGCTGTATACTCAGGGCTGTGTGTCTGTGTGTCCTGACTGGAGGATGTAGTGGTAGTAGTAGTAACAAATCTGCTGCAGGCTGAGCTGTATACACAGGGCTGTGTGTCCTGACTGGAGGATGTAGTGGTAGTAGTAGTAACATCTGCTGCAGGCTGAGCTGTATACACAGGGCTGTGTGTCTGTGTGTCCTGACTGGAGGATGTAGTGGTGGTAGTAACACATCTGCTACAGGCTGAGCTGTATACACAGGGCTGTGTGTCTGTGTGTCCTGACTGGAGGATGTAGTGGTAGTAGTAGTAACATCTGCTACAGGCTGAGCTGTATACACAGGGCTGTGTGTCTGTGTGTCCTGACTGGAGGATGTAGTGGTAGTGGTAGTAACACATCTGCTGCAGGCTGAGCTGTATACACAGGGCTGTGTGTCCTGACTGGAGGATGTAGTGGTAGTAGTAGTAACACATCTGCTACAGGCTGAGCTGTATACACAGGGCTGTGTGTCTGTGTGTCCTGACTGGAGGATGTAGTGGTAGTAGTAGTAACACATCTGCTGCAGGCTGAGCTGTATACTCAGGGCTGTGTGGCTGTGTGTCCTGACTGGAGGATGTAGTGGTAGTAGTAGTAACACATCTGCTGCAGGCTGAGCTGTATACACAGGGCTGTGTGTCTGTGTGTCCTGACTGGAGGATGTAGTAGTAGTAGTAACACATCTGCTGCAGGCTGAGCTGTATACACAGGGCTGTGTGTCTGTGTGTCCTGACTGGAGGATGTAGTGGTGGTAGTAGTAACACATCTGCTACAGGCTGAGCTGTATACACAGGGCTGTGTGTCCTGACTGGAGGATGTAGTGGTAGTAACACATCTGCTGCAGGCTGAGCTGTATACACAGGGCTGTGTGTCCTGACTGGAGGATGTAGTGGTAGTAGTAGTAACACATCTGCTGCAGGCTGAGCTGTATACACAGGGCTGTGTGTCTGTGTGTCCTGACTGGAGGATGTAGTGGTGGTGGTAGTAACACATCTGATGCAGGCTGAGCTGTATACACAGGGCTGTGTGTCCTGACTGGAGGATGTGGTGGTGGTAGTAACACATCTGCTGCAGGCTGAGCTGTATACACAGGGCTGTGTGTCCTGACTGGAGGATGTAGTGGTAGTAGTAGTAACACATCTGCTGCAGGCTGAGCTGTATACACAGGGCTGTGTGTCTGTGTGTCCTGACTGGAGGATGTGGTGGTGGTAGTAACACATCTGCTGCAGGCTGAGCTGTATACACAGGGCTGTGTGGCTGTGTGTCCTGACTGGAGGATGTAGTGGTAGTAGTAACACATCTGCTGCAGGCTGAGCTGTATACACAGGGCTGTGTGTCTGTGTGTCCTGACTGGAGGATGTAGTGGTGGTAGTAGTAACACATCTGCTGCAGGCTGAGCTGTATACACAGGGCTGTGTGTCTGTGTGTCCTGACTGGAGGATGTAGTAGTAGTAGTAACACATCTGCTGCAGGCTGAGCTGTATACACAGGGCTGTGTGTCTGTGTGTTCTGACTGGAGGATGTAGTGGTAGTAACACATCTGCTACAGGCTGAGCTGTATACACAGGGCTGTGTGTCCTGACTGGAGGATGTAGTGGTAGTAGTAACACATCTGCTGCAGGCTGAGCTGTATACACAGGGCTGTGTGTCTGTGTGTCCTGACTGGAGGATGTAGTGGTAGTAACACATCTGCTGCAGGCTGAGCTGTATACACAGGGCTGTGTGTCTGTGTGTCCTGACTGGAGGATGTGGTGGTGGTAGTAACACATCTGCTGCAGGCTGAGCTGTATACTCAGGGCTGTGTGTCTGTGTGTCCTGACTGGAGGATGTAGTGGTAGTAGTAGTAACACATCTGCTGCAGGCTGAGCTGTATACACAGGGCTGTGTGGCTGTGTGTCCTGACTGGAGGATGTAGTGGTAGTAGTAACACATCTGCTGCAGGCTGAGCTGTATACACAGGGCTGTGTGTCCTGACTGGAGGATGTAGTGGTAGTAGTAGTAACACATCTGCTGCAGGCTGAGCTGTATACACAGGGCTGTGTGTCCTGACTGGAGGATGTAGTGGTAGTAGTAGTAACACATCTGCTGCAGGCTGAGCTGTATACACAGGGCTGTGTGTCTGTGTGTCCTGACTGGAGGATGTAGTGGTAGTAGTAGTAACACATCTGCTGCAGGCTGAGCTGTATACACAGGGCTGTGTGTCTGTGTGTCCTGACTGGAGGATGTAGTGGTAGTAGTAGTAACACATCTGCTGCAGGTTGAGCTGTATACACAGGGCTGTGTGTCCTGACTGGAGGATGTAGTGGTAGTAGTAGTAACACATCTGCTGCAGGCTGAGCTGTATACACAGGGCTGTGTGTCCTGACTGGAGGATGTAGTGGTAGTAGTAACACATCTGCTACAGGCTGAGCTGTATACACAGGGCTGTGTGTCTGTGTGTCCTGACTGGAGGATGTAGTGGTGGTAGTAGTAACACATCTGCTGCAGGCTGAGCTGTATACACAGGGCTGTGTGTCTGTGTGTCCTGACTGGAGGATGTAGTGGTAGTAGTAGTAACACATCTGCTGCAGGCTGAGCTGTATACACAGGGCTGTGTGTCTGTGTGTCCTGACTGGAGGATGTAGTGGTAGTAGTAGTAACACATCTGCTGCAGGCTGAGCTGTATACACAGGGCTGTGTGGCTGTGTGTCCTGACTGGAGGATGTAGTGGTGGTAGTAGTAACACATCTGCTGCAGGCTGAGCTGTATACACAGGGCTGTGTGTCTGTGTGTCCTGACTGGAGGATGTAGTGGTAGTAACACATCTGCTACAGGCTGAGCTGTATACACAGGGCTGTGTGGCTGTGTGTCCTGACTGGAGGATGTAGTGGTGGTAGTAGTAACACATCTGCTGCAGGCTGAGCTGTATACACAGGGCTGTGTGTCCTGACTGGAGGATGTAGTGGTAGTAGTAGTAACACATCTGCTACAGGCTGAGCTGTATACACAGGGCTGTGTGTCTGTGTGTCCTGACTGGAGGATGTAGTGGTGGTAGTAGTAACACATCTGCTGCAGGCTGAGCTGTATACACAGGGCTGTGTGTCCTGACTGGAGGATGTAGTGGTAGTAGTAACACATCTGCTACAGGCTGAGCTGTATACACAGGGCTGTGTGTCTGTGTGTCCTGACTGGAGGATGTAGTGGTAGTAACACATCTGCTGCAGGCTGAGCTGTATACACAGGGCTGTGTGTCCTGACTGGAGGATGTAGTGGTAGTAGTAGTAACACATCTGCTGCAGGCTGAGCTGTATACACAGGGCTGTGTGTCTGTGTGTCCTGACTGGAGGATGTAGTGGTAGTAGTAGTAACACATCTGCTGCAGGCTGAGCTGTATACACAGGGCTGTGTGTCCTGACTAGAGGATGTAGTGGTAGTAGTAGTAACACATCTGCTGCAGGCTGAGCTGTATACACAGGGCTGTGTGTCTGTGTGTCCTGACTGGAGGATGTAGTGGTAGTAACACATCTGCTACAGGCTGAGCTGTATACACAGGGCTGTGTGTCTGTGTGTTCTGACTGGAGGATGTGGTGGTAGTAGTAGTAACACATCTGCTACAGGCTGAGCTGTATACACAGGGCTGTGTGTCTGTGTGTTCTGACTGGAGGATGTGGTGGTAGTAGTAGTAACACATCTGCTACAGGCTGAGCTGTATACACAGGGCTGTGTGTCTGTGTGTCCTGACTGGAGGACGTAGTGGTAGTAGTAACACATCTGCTACAGGCTGAGCTGTATACACAGGGCTGTGTGTCCTGACTGGAGGATGTAGTGGTAGTAGTAGTAACACATCTGCTGCAGGCTGAGCTGTATACACAGGGCTGTGTGTCTGTGTGTCCTGACTGGAGGATGTAGTAGTAGTAGTAGTAACACATCTGCTACAGGCTGAGCTGTATACACAGGGCTGTGTGTCTGTGTGTCCTGACTGGAGGATGTAGTAGTAGTAGTAACACATCTGCTACAGGCTGAGCTGTATACACAGGGCTGTGTGGCTGTGTGTCCTGACTGGAGGATGTAGTGGTAGTAGTAGTAACACATCTGCTGCAGGTTGAGCTGTATACACAGGGCTGTGTGTCTGTGTGTCCTGACTGGAGGATGTAGTGGTGGTAGTAGTAACACATCTGCTACAGGCTGAGCTGTATACACAGGGCTGTGTGTCTGTGTGTCCTGACTGGAGGATGTAGTGGTAGTAGTAGTAACACATCTGCTGCAGGTTGAGCTGTATACACAGGGCTGTGTGTCTGTGTGTCCTGACTGGAGGATGTAGTGGTGGTAGTAGTAACACATCTGCTACAGGCTGAGCTGTATACACAGGGCTGTGTGTCCTGACTGGAGGATGTAGTGGTAGTAGTAGTAACACATCTGCTGCAGGCTGAGCTGTATACACAGGGCTGTGTGTCTGTGTGTCCTGACTGGAGGATGTAGTGGTGGTAGTAGTAACACATCTGCTACAGGCTGAGCTGTATACACAGGGCTGTGTGGCTGTGTGTCCTGACTGGAGGACGTAGTGGAAGTAGTAACACATCTGCTGCAGGCTGAGCTGTATACACAGGGCTGTGTGTCTGTGTGTTCTGACTGGAGGACGTAGTGGTAGTAGTAACACATCGTGTCATCTCTAGTCCTCACACACACACACACACACACACACACACACACACACACACACACACACACACACACACACACACACACACACACACACACACACACACACACACACACACACACACACACACACCCGAGGTGGAGGAGCAGGAAGTGTAGCTCAATCAAGAAAGGATCTGTGATGACGTCAAATCCAATTTTGAAATGCTTACTGACAAGCCCTTTCCCAACAAATCAGAGTTAAAAAGCAAAATATTATTATTATTTTTTTAATACAAAAGGAAATAGTAACACAATAAAATAAAAATAATGAGGCTATATACAAGGTGTACTAGTACCCCTGTAGTACTATAATAATGAGACTATATACAAGGAGTACCAGTACCCCTGTAGTATTATAATAATGAGACTATATACAAAGAGTACCAGTACCCCTGTAGTATTATAATAATGAGACTATATACAAGGAGTACCAGTACCCCTGTAGTATTATAATAATGAGGCTATATACAAGGAGTACTAGTACCCCTGTAGTATTATAATAATGAGACTATATACAAGGAGTACCAGTACCGAGTCAATGTGCAGGGGTACGAGGTATTTGAAGTACGGCTGGGCGATATGGCCAAAATATCATATGGTAATTTTCACATTTTGGATGGTATTTTATGTTTTTGATTAATAAAAGTTCTACATTTGCTTTATGAGTAGTGCGTGACCCTAGGGTGGCAACAAAAATATATTCTAAATTAATTTCAATGGGTCTTTCTCCATTCTGATTCGTTTATACTGTTCAATTCAACTTCAACCTCAAATTAGTTCCTGCATTTCCATCCATTTCTGTCTTTCCTACCCTCATTTGAGATCATTTCCACACGGCCACGATATGGAGAAAAATACTAGGCCTTATTTTTAACCAAATGTTGCAATTACGATTTAGATCAAAACCCTTAGGTGAACTTTTGGAATCATAGAAATAGAAGTTTTATTATAATTCTATATTTAGAATATAAATAATAGTGGGCACTTTAAATACAGTCTTGTTTGACATGACAACGAATGAAAAAGCCATGAACGTGTTATTGTGACAGGGTAGGAACCAAAGTGATGTTCAGTGTTTCCTAGGGGACCCTATAATCTTTGGCTTCATTAAATCTTTATTTATACAGCCAACATATTCATGCTTCATCTATTCCTCTTTGATTTAGAAGATACTGTTAGCTAGCCATCTAACTAGCGATTAGCATTAGTGGCTAACACGATTTAGCTTAACTTGCTAAGAAAATACAAACTAGCTGTTTGCAGATGTAAGAAACACAAACTAATATTGTAATTATAGAACGCTTGTGGATTTATATTAAGATCAAAGTGGAAACAACATCGTTGTCATCAACATTGTTGCATGTTTGCATTGTTGCACTGACCATGCAGACTGAATGAAAGTGTCTCTGGTCAAGCGACAACAAATGCGCTCCTTGAGTGACGGGGGGCGGGACTAGGTCTGTGTGGAAAGCGGCATGGAAAGAGAGAGAGGGGAGGGATGAAGTAGCGGAGTAAACTATAAAAATGGACGTTACACACGGTGTATCACATGTAACAAACCAAACATTCAAACACCGTTATAAAAGGTAAAGTAAAACCCCAAACCGGTCAGTACATAAATACCGGTATATAGTAAAATACTGTATACCGCCCAGCCCTAAGTTGAAGTAATTGTAAAAGTAACTTTTTTAGGATCTGAGGGGCCATACCAAATCTTTTCAGCCTCCTGAGGGGGTCCTCTTCACGACTGTGTTGGTGTGTTTGGACCATGGTAGGTCCTTAGTGATGTGGACAACGAGGAACTTGAAGCATTCAACCTGCTCCACTATAGGCCCGTCAGACCTGAACCCAATAGAAAATCCCTGGAGGGAGCTGAAAGTCCGTATTGCCCAGCGACAGCCCCGAAACCTGAAGGATCTGGAGATGGTCTGTATGGAGGAGTGGCCCAAAATCCCTGCTGCAGTGTGTGCAAACCTGGTCAAGAACTACAGGAAACGTATGATCTCTGTAATTGCAAACAAAGGTTTCTGTACGAAATATTAAGTTCTGCTTTTCTGATGTATCAAATACTTATGTCATGCAATAATGTGCTAATTAATTACTTAAAAATCATACAATGTGATTTTCTGGATTTTTGTTTTAGATTCCGTCTCTCACAGTTGAAGTGTACCTATGATAACAATTACAGACCTCTACATGCTTTGTAAGTAGGAAAACCTGCAAAATCTGCAGTGTATCAAATACTTGTTCTCCCCACTGTATATAATAATAGGCTAAATCGGCATCCAAAATTACCGATTTCAGATTGTTATGAAAACTTGAAATCGGCCCTAATTAATCATCCATTCCGATTAATCGGTCGACCTCTAGTAGTAACACTGTCATTACATTAACCACCCTGCCCTAGTGTGTAGTAACACTGTCATTAACCACCCTGCCCTAGTGTGTAGTAACACTGTCATTAACTACCCTGCCCTAGTGTGTAGTAACACTGTCATTACATTAACTACCCTGCCCTAGCGTGTAGTAACACTGTCATTAACCACCCTGCCCTAGTGTGTAGTAACACTGTCATTAACTACCCTGCCCTAGTGTGTAGTAACACTGTCATTACATTAACTACCCTGCCCTAGCGTGTAGTAACACTGTCATTAACCACCCTGCCCTAGTGTGTAGTAACACTGTCATTAACCACCCTGCCCTAGTGTGTAGTAACACTGTCATTACATTAACCACCCTGCCCTAGCGTGTAGTAACACTGTCATTAACCACCCTGCCCTAGTGTGTAGTAACACTGTCATTAACCACCCTGCCCTAGTGTGTAGTAACACTGTCATTACATTAACCACCCTGCCCTAGTGTGTAATAACACTGTCATTAACCACCCTGCCCTAGTGTGTAGTAACACTGTCATTAACCACCCTGCCCTAGTGTGTAGTAACACTGTCATTAACCACCCTGCCCTAGTGTGTAGTAACACTGTCATTAACTACCCTGCCCTAGTGTGTAGTAACACTGTCATTAACCACCCTGCCCTAGTGTGTAGTAACACTGTCATTAACTACCCTGCCCTAGTGTGTAGTAACACTGTCATTAACTACCCTGCCCTAGTGTGTAGTAACACTGTCATTACATTAACCACCCTGCCCTAGTGTGTAGTAACACTGTCATTAACCACCCTGCCCTAGTGTGTAGTAACACTGTCATTAACCACCCTGCCCTAGTGTGTAGTAACACTGTCATTAACCACCCTGCCCTAGTGTGTAGTAACACTGTCATTAACCACCCTACCCTAGTGTGTAGTAACACTGTCATTAACTACCCTGCCCTAGTGTGTAGTAACACTGTCATTAACCACCCTGCCCTAGCGTGTAGTAACACTGTCATTAACCACCCTGCCCTAGTGTGTAGTAACACTGTCATTACATTAACCACCCTGCCCTAGCGTGTAGTAACACTGTCATTAACCACCCTGCCCTAGTGTGTAGTAACACTGTCATTAAACACCCTGCCCTAGTGTGTAGTAACACTGTCATTACATTAACCACCCTGCCCTAGTGTGTAGTAACACTGTCATTAACTACCCTGCCCTAGTGTGTAGTAACACTGTCATTAACTACCCTGCCCTAGTGTGTAGTAACACTGTCATTACATTAACTACCCTGCCCTAGTGTGTAGTAACACTGTCATTACATTAACCACCCTGCCCTAGTGTGTAGTAACACTGTCATTAACTACCCTGCCCTAGTGTGTAGTAACACTGTCATTAACTACCCTGCCCTAGTGTGTAGTAACACTGTCATTAACTACCCTGCCCTAGTGTGTAGTAACACTGTCATTACATTAACTACCCTGCCCTAGTGTGTAGTAACACTGTCATTAACTACCCTGCCCTAGTGTGTAGTAACACTGTCATTAACCACCCTGCCCTAGTGTGAAGTAACAGTGGCATTACATTAACCACCTTAGTTAGCATATTGTTACACAGTCCTTGAGTTATTACAATGACTGTTGTCATTAAGCTCTGCAGCTCTGATGGAAAGTGGACTCGGTCCACTGAGGCCAGCATGTCAAACCACGACCGCCTCCGATATTCATCTCTCTACAGAAGAGAAAAGGAGCAGAAGTGAGACGCGAGAGAACCGTTACAGCACATGTTCCATGACGGGACAGAGCAGCATCCTCTCCACTAAGCTGTTTTACCAGTCAAAACCAGAAGGATCATGGGTAATGTCCCCTTATCTAACTTCCAAGTTCCCGACATCCTGCCCTGGCCAATATCCTTCTAACCCATATCCCCATGTCCAACATCCTTCTATAATGTAACACAATGAATCCCTCCCTCCATCTCTCCTTCCTTTTCCACACAGGGACTCTCAGTTCATTCTCCCCAGTGGCACAGCGCTGACACCTGTGTTTATAGTGTACTCTGTCTACAACCTAGACAGAACTATGCAAAGACCCCTTCTCCAGACAAGAATGTAAATAAAAGAGTTCCAGACAGGGAGAAGGCTGACAGAGAACAAGGTTCTGCTTCACAGCCTCAAAGTAGAGCAGAAGATCAATACGCTTACACACTATTTGATTTATTTGGAGAGAATATTTACTCCTTTTACTGTCTGTTCCAAACGTGCTAGATGGCCAGTTCGTATCGCATTTAGCCGTACCCTTATCCTACTTCTCCTCTGTTCCTCTGGTGATGTAGAGGTTAATCCAGGTCCTGCAGTGCCTAGCTCCACTCCCACTCCCCAGGTGCTCTCATTTGTTACCATAAAAGCCTTGGTTTCATGCATGTTGACATTAGAAGCCTACTCCCTAAGTTTGTTTTACTCACTGCTTTAGCACATTCTGCCAACCCGGATGTCTTAGCCGTGTCTGAATCCTGGCTTAGGAAAACCACCAAAAACCCTGAAATCTCCATTGCTAACTATAACATTTTCCACCAAGATAGAACTGCCAAAGGGGGCGGTGTTGCAATCTACTGCAGAGATAGCCTGCAGAGTTCGATCTTACTATCCAGGTCTGTACCCAAACAAATAGCTTCTACTTTTAAAAATCCACCTTTCCAGAAACAAGTCTCTCACCGTTGCCGCTTGTTATAGACCCCCCCCTCAGCCCCCAGCTGTGCCCTGGACACCATATGGGAATTGATTGCTCCTCATCTAACTTCTGAGATCGTGCTACTAGGTGACCTAAACTGGGACATGCGTAACACCCCGTCCATCCTAAAATCTAAGCTTGATGCCCTCAATCTCACACAAATTATCAATGAACCTACCAGGTACAACTCCAAATCCGTAAACACGGGCACCCTCATAGATGTCATCCTAACTAACTCGCCCTCCAAATACACCTCTGCTGTTTCAATCAAGATCTCAGCGATCACTGCCTCATTGCCTGCGTCCGTAATGGGTCTGCGACCAAACGACCACCCCTCATCACTGTCAAACACTCCCTAAACACTTTTGCTAGCAGGCCTTTCTAATCGACCTGGAAGGGGTATCCTGGAATGACATTGACCTCATCCCGTCAGTAGATGATGCCTGGCTTTTCTTTAAAAGTGCCTTCCTCACCATCTTAAATAAGCATGCCCCATTCAAAAAATGTAGAACTAGGAATAGATATAGTCCTTGGTTCACTCCAGACCTCTCTGCCCTTGACCAGCACAAAAACATCCTGTGGCGTTCTGCATTAGCATTGAATAGCCCCCGTGATATGCAACTTTTCAGGGACGTTAGGAACAAATATACACAGGCAGTTAGGAGAGCTAAGGCTAGCTTTTTCAAACAGAAATGTGCATCCTGTAGTACTAACTCCAAAAAGTTCTGGGGCACTGTAAAGTCCATGGAGAATAAGAGCACCTCCTCCCAGCTGCCCACTGCTCTGAGGCTAGGAAACACTGTCACCATCGATAAATCCACTATAATTGAGAATTTCAATAAGCATTTTTCTACGGCTGGCCATGCTTTCCACCTGGCTACCTCTACCCCGGTCAACTGCCCGGCACCCTCCACAGCAATCCGCCAAAGCCCTCACCTTTTCTCCTTCACCCAAATCCAGATAGCTGATGTTCTGAAAGAGCTGCAAAATCTGGACCCCTACAAATCAGCCGGGCTAGACAATCTGGACCCTCTATTTCTAAAATTATCTGCCGAAATTGTTGCAACCCCTATTACTAGCCTGTTCAACCTCTCTTTCGTATCGTCTGAGATTCCCAAAGATTGGAAAGCTGCCGCGGTCATCCCCCTCTTCAAAGGGGGAGACACTCTAGACCCAAACTGTTACAGACCTATATCTATCCTACCCTGTCTTTCTACGGTCTTCGAAAGCCAAGTTAACAAACAGATTACCGACCATTTCGAATTCCACCGTACCTTCTCCGCTATGCAATCTGGTTTCAGAGCTGGTCATGGGTGCACCTCAGCCACGCTCAAGGTTCTTGAGTATACGTGGACAACTACAAATACCTAGGTGTCTGGTTAGACTGTAAACTCTCCTTCCAGACTCACATTAAGCATCTCCAATCCAAAATTAAATCTAGAATCGGCTTCCTATATCGCAACAAAGCATCCTTCACTCATGCTGCCAAACATACCCTCGTAAAACTGACCATCCTACCGATCCTCGACTTCGGTGATGTCATCTATAAAATAGCCTCCAACACTCTACTCAACAAACTGGATGCAGTCTATCACAGTGCCATCCGTTTTGTCACCAAAGCCCCATACACTACCCACCATTGCGACCTGTACGCTCTCATTGGTTGGCCCTCGCTTCATACTCGTCGCCAAACACACTGGCTACAGGTTATCTACAAGTCTCTGCTAGGTAAAGCCCTGCCTTATCTCAGCTCACTGGTCACCATAGCAGCACCCGCTCGTAGCACGCGCCCCAGCAGGTATATCTCACTGGTCACCCCCAAAGCCAATTCCTCCTTTGGTCGTCTTTCCTTTCAGTTCTCTGCTGCCAATGACTGGAACGAACTGCAAAAATCTCTGAAGCTGGAGACTCATATCTCCCTCACTAACTTTAAGCGCCAGCTGTCAGAGCAGCTCACAGGTCACTGCACCTGTACATAGCCCATCTGTAAACAGCCCATCCATCTACCTACCTCATCCCCATACTGTATTTATTTATTTATCTTGTTCCTTTGCACCCCAGTATCTCTACTTGCACATTCATCTTCTGCACATCTACCATTCCAGTGTTTAATTTCTATATTGTGATTACTTCGCCACCATGGCCTATTTATTGCCTTACCTCTCTTATCCTACCTCATTTGCACTCAATGTATATAGACTTTGTTTTATTTAGTTCTACTGTATTATTGACTATGTTTTGTTTATTCCATGTGTAACTCTGTGTTGTTGTATGTGTCACACTGCTTTGCTTTATCTTGGCCAGGTAGCAGTTGTAAATGAGAACTTGTTCTCAACTAGCCTACCTGGTTAAATAAAGGTGAACTACATAAAAAGAATAGAGCAGAGCTGCTCTGGAATAGATGGAGGACAATATGCTGAGAATAGAAACAGGAAGAAAAATAAAGAATAGAGAGGGCGGGCGAGTCAGAACAAACTGGCAGGATGTCTCTAGTGTACCGTCCCCTGAGACAAAGAGGTTGGAAATATATGTTGTAAGTATGTCAGATAATGTAGGCTAGAACATTTAAAAACACTCTAGGCATCCACTCAAAGCTAATGGTGCGCCACCTAGTGGCAGAAATAACCATTGCTCTACCTTGGCTTGGACATAAAAACATTATTCCAGAATGGTGAGTAAATAAGTAAAGACATTAGGCCTGAGGAATGATAAGTAAAGACATTAGTTCTGAGGAATGATAAGTAAAGACATTAGTTCTGAGGAATGATAAGTAAAGACATTAGTTCTGAGAAATGATAAGTAAAGACATTAGTTCTGAGAAATGATAAGTAAAGACATTAGTTCTGAGGAATGATAAGTAAAGACATTAGGGCTGAGGAATTATAAGTAAAGACATTAGGGCTGAGGAATGATAAGTACAGACATTAAGGCTGAGGAATGGTAAGTAAAGACATTAGGGCTGAGGAATGGTAAGTAAAGACATTAGGGCTGAGGAATGGTAAGTAAAGACATTAGGGCTGAGGAATGATAAGTAAAGACATTAGGGCTGAGGAATGATAAGTAAAGACATTAGGGCTGACCCCATTTAGTCGACTGGTCGATTGTTTGGTCGAACGAGATTCCTTTAGTCAAGCAGTCGCATTTTAAAAAAAAATGTCTATGGTGCACAAGACACCTGTCTGATTCACGCGGATTCACTCAGTGGACTGATCCAATGCGGAGTCCTGTCTCAGTGGACTGATCCAATGCGGAGGCCTGTCTCAGTAGACTGATCCAATGCGGAGGCCTGTCTCAGTGGACTGATCCAATGCGGAGGCCTGTCTCAGTGGACTGATCCAATGCGGAGGCCTGTCTCAGTGGACTGATCCAATGCGGAGGCCTGTCTCAGTGGACTAATGCGGAGGCCTGTCTCTGTGGACTGATCCATTACGGAGGCCTGTCTCAGTGGACTGATCCATTGCGGAGGCCTGTCTCAGTGGACTGATCCATTGCGGAGGCCTGTCACAGTGGACTGAACCATTGCGGAGGCCTGTCTCAGTGGACTGGTCCATTGCAGAGGCCTGTCTCAGTGGACTGATCCATTGCGGAGGCCTGTCACAGTGGACTGAACCATTGCGGAGGCCTGTCTCAGTGGACTGGTCCATTGCGGAGGCCTGTCTCAGTGGACTGGTCCATTGCGGAGGCCTGTCTCAGTGGACTGAACCATTGCGGAGGCCTGTCACAGTGGACTGATCCATTGCGGAGGCCTGTCACAGTGGACTGATCCATTGCGGAGTCCTGTCTCAGTGGACTGATCCAATGCGGAGGCCTGTCTCAGTGGACTGATCCAATGCGGAGGCCTGTCTCAGTGGACTAATCCATTGTGGAGGTCTGTCTCAGTGGACTGATCCATTGCGGAGGCCTGTCTCAGTGGACTGATCCATTGCGGAGGACACGGGGATGGTTAACTTCTTCGGGATCGGTGTCCCTTTTTATTTAACTAGGCAAGTCAGTTAAGAACAAATTCTTATTTTCAATGACGGCCTAGGAACAGTGGGTTAACTTCCTTGTTCAGGGGCAGAATGACAAATTTTTACCTTGTCAGCTCGGGGATTCGATCTTGCAACCTTTTGGTTATTAGTCCAACACTGTAACCACTAGGCTACCTGCTGACCCTTCCACGGGACGTTTGAGCTAGCGTAGGCTAATGCAATTAGCATGAGGTTGTAAGTACCAAGAAAATTTCCCAGAACATAAGCTTTCTGCCAATATCAGATATGTCTAAATTCTTGTTAATCTAACTGCACTGTCCAATTTATAGTAGCAATTACAGTGGAATAACACCATGCTATTGTTTGAGGAGAGTGCACAATTTTGAACATGAAACGTTATTAATAAACAAATGAGGCACATTTGGGCAGTCTTGATACAAAATTTAGAAAAGGAATGCAATGGTTCATTGGATCAGTCTAAAACTTTGCACATACACTGCTGCTATCTAGTGGCCAAAATCTAAATTGCACCTGGGCTGGAATAATACATCAAAGGCCTTGCTCTTGCATTTCAAAGATGGGACCCAAAAAAATACAAAAGAACGGTTGTTTTTTTCTTTGTATTATCTTTTACCAGATCTATTGTGTTATATTCACCTACATTCCTTTCACATTTCCACAACGTTCAAAGTGTTTCCTTTCAAATGGAACCAAGAATGTGGATAACATTGCTTCAGGGCCTGAGCTACAGGCAGTTAGATTTGGGTATGTCATTTTAGGCGAAAATTGAAAAAAGAAGCGGATCCTTAAGAGTTTTTAAGAACAAATTCTTATTTACAATGACGGCCTACAATGACAGCATATTGGGATTGAGAACAATGTGGCGGAGGCAGCAGCAGCAGAGATGAGGAAACAGCCCTTGCCTTAGCCTAATTGTCTAAGAAAACCAAGTTAATTAGGTCTATAATCAATAGCCTAACTGTATAAATCATCCATATATATCTACATAAATAATACAGATATTGCTTCTGTTGCCTGTTTGAGTGTTTGTTTAATAGCCTACTGATTCCGTGAGCATCAAGCCTCACGCAACGGCAAAATATCAGATAAAGCAAGTTCACAGATTCGGCTGTTTTTAAACACTATAATAAAGGCTTTACAACAACAAAACATTGTTAGAACAGACTAGTATTACTTAGAATGTATTTAGTGTTGTTTACACTGTTCCAAACAGGCAGACAAATAATATTGTAATCGAACAGCACCTGTTATTTTTTTTATTTATTATTATTTAACTAGGCAAGTCAGTTAAGAACAAATTCTTATTTTCCATGACGGCCTAGGAACAGTGGGTTAACTGCCTTGTTCAGGGGCAGAACGACAGATTTTTACCTCGTCAGTTCGGGGGATTCGATCTTGCAACCTTTTGTTTACTAGTCCAACACTGTAACCACTAGGCTACTTGGCACCAGGCTACCTGCCACCCCATCTCCTTCTTATTGTTATTATTATTGTTATTATTATTATTATTATTATGATCATCATTATAATAATAAGTAACGTCATTATCATTAGTAGCCTTTGTATAGCAGCCTTGTATAATCACCATCGAGCTCTAAGCCTAAGAGCGTGTCCTGTTTAGTCTGAATACCGTAATTTACTTAGGCATATATTTTAATATATAGGCTATTGTATCAATCATTCATTTGTTCATGCCGTCACACAATCAAGCATTTTTGGGGAGGGGAATTAAATAACAAAAAGGGAGCTTTGAATAATTAGACTAAACAATTTAAACCACAATTCACGAATGCATGAAACTGTTTTCAGTCTGCTGTAATAAAGGGTTTATCTAAGTCAACTGTTTTCAGTCTGCTGTAATAAAGGGTTTATCTAAGTCAACTGTTTTCAGTCTGCTGTAATAAAGGGTTTATCTAAGTCAACTGTTTTCAGTCTGCTGTAATAAAGGGTTTATCTAAGTCAACTGTTTTCAGTCTGCTGTAATAAAGGGTTTATCTAAGTCAACTGTTTTCAGTCTGCTGTAATAAAGGGTTTATCTAAGTCAAATGTCTTCAACAGATCTGACTTCCTCTTTCCCTCCTGAGCAGTCACTAAACAGTCGCCCGCTTCGAGTTTTTATTTATTTATAACGTCCTCCGCATCCATTTTGCTATCATCTGATACTGTGTTGGGAGTTTGTTATAACCAAATGTATTAATGTGATTATGATGGGCTATAGGTCAGGTCCTATTGGTCACATGAAAGAAATGCCTACGTGTTTCACATAAAGAGATCAAAGGTTGAGGGAATAGGGAATGTTTTGCCTAAAGAAATTAGGGATTTTGGTAAGATAACTTTTCAGTCATTTGCTGTGCTTTTCTCTGCAGTAGGGAGGAGAGAGACAACGTGCGCCAGTCATAAGGCACTCGCTGTCATTTTTTAACACAGTGTGACCATCGGGCTCTTTCTTCTGTCATTTGTGTGTCTATTATTTAATCAAACGTGTGCTTAAAGCATCAGACAAGCTGTGAATATGTAGTTTACTTTATTCAAACACAGACACGACCTGTCTATATACAGTGCTTTTGGAAAGTATTCAGACCCCTTGACTTTTTCTACACTTACGTTACAGCATTATTCTAAAATGTATTTTTTTTAATGTAATCTACCTACACACAATACCCCATAATGACAAAGCAAAAACAGGTTTAGACATTTTTTGCAAATTTATAAAACAGAAAAAACAGAAATACCTTACTTACATAAATATTCAGACCCTTTGCTATGAGACTCAAAATTGAGCTAGGGTGCATTCTGTTTCCATTGATTTTCTACAACTTGATTGGAGTCCACTTGTGGTAAATTCAATTGATTGGACATGATTTGGAAAGGCACACACCTGTCTATATAAAGGTACGACAGTTGACAGCGCATGTCAGTCAAAAACCAAGCCATGAGGTCGAAGGAATTGTCAGTAGAACTCAGAGAAAGGATTGTGTCGAGGTACAGGTCTGGGGAACGGTACCAAAACATTTCTGCAGCATTGAAGGTTCCCAAGAACACAGTGACCTCCATTATTCTTAAATGGAAGAGGTTTGGAAACACCAAGATTCTTCCACTCCTCAGTAAAAGGCACACGACAGCCCACTTTGAGTTTGCCAAAAGGCACCTAAAGGACTCTCAGACCACAAGAAACAAGATTCTCTGGTCTGATGAAACCAAGATTGAACTCTTTGGCCTGAATGCCAAGCGTCACGTCTGGAGGAAACCTGCCACCATCCCTAAGGTGAAGCATGGTGGTGGCAGCATCATGCTTTTGGGGATGTTTTTCAGCTGCAGGGATGGAGAGACTAGTCAGGATCGAGGGCAAGATGAACAGAGCAAAGTACAGAGAGATCCTTGATGAAAACCTGCTGCAGAGCGCTCAGGACCACAGACTGGGGTGAAGGTTCAACTTCCAACAGGACAACGACCCTAAGCACACAGCCAAGACAACGCAGGAGTGGCTTCGGGACAAGTCTCTGAATGTCCTTGAGTGGCACAGCCAGAGCCCGTACTTGGACCCGATCGAACGTCTCTGGAGAGACCTGTAAATAACTGTGCAGAAACGCTCCCCATCCAACCTGACAGAGCTTGAGAGGATCTGCAGAGAAGAATGGGAGAATTCCCCAAATACAGGTGTGCCAAGCTTGTAGAGTCATACCCAAGAAGATTCAAGGCTGTAATCGCTGCCAAAGGTGCTTCAACAAAAGGACTAAGTAAAGGGTCTGAATGCTTATGCAAATGTGATATTTCAGTTGTTGTTTTTTTATACATTTGCAAAAAAAATCCTAAAAACCTGTTTTTGCTTTGTCATTATGGGGTATTGTGTGTATATTGAAAAAAACGATTTCATCCATTTTAGAATAAGGCTGTAACGTAACAAAATGTGGAAAAAGTTGAGGGGTCTGAATACTTTCCGAATGCACATTTTGACCAATCAACTATCGGTCGAGTACAATTTTTTTTGTTTTTGTTTTTTTGTTCGGAGACAGCCCTAAAATAAATAAAAATGATACAGAAAACATCAGGAGAGAACTAACCTACTTTTTCTCAGGGCAAAATCATCTGCTAAAATGGCATAAATGTATAGTATTACTTAACACCATATTCTTATACAAGACAGAGCTTGACTATAGAACCACAACCACATGGAATCATTTGAAGCACCTGCGATGAGTCACCTACTTCCACTTAATAATGACATCTTCAACAAGGTGCCACAACAAAACATTTACAATGAAATGTGATTGATGGCAGAGAATACATTATGTGCTTTTAAAAATCATTGGAGATTAGATGACCCTTAAGTGCATCAAATGCCTGTTCGTGTACCAGTACACAGAGGAACACTAGGTTCAAATGGCACCCTATTTCCTATATAGTGCACTACTCTTGACCAGGGCTCTGGTCAAAAGTAGTGCACAGTGCACTATATACACACACACACACTGAGTTTACAAAACATTAGGAACACCGTCCTTATTTTGAGTTGCACCCCTTTTGCCCTCAGAACAGCCTCAATTCGTTGGGGCATCCACAGGGATGCTGGCCCACGTTGACTCCAACGCTTCCCACAGTCGTGTTAAGTTGGCTGGATGCCCTTTGGGTGGTAAACCATTCTTGATACAAACAGGAAACTGTTGAGCGTGAAAAACTAAGCAGCGTTGCAGTTCTTGGCCCACTCGAACCGGTGCGCTTGGGCACCTT
Source organism: Salvelinus fontinalis (assembly GCF_029448725.1). Classification (NCBI taxonomy): domain Eukaryota; kingdom Metazoa; phylum Chordata; class Actinopteri; order Salmoniformes; family Salmonidae; genus Salvelinus; species Salvelinus fontinalis. Next base: position 95,849,741 of record NC_074665.1, on the reverse strand, counting down.
CTACAGTACCTCGTTCAAAGGCACTTACATTTTTATCTTGCCCATTCACCCCCTGAATGGCACACACAATGTTCTCCAGGCTTAAAAATCATTCTTTAACCTGTCTCCTCTCCTTCATCTACGCTGATTTGAAGTGGATATAACAAGTGACATCAATAAGGGATCATAGCTTTCACCTGGATTCACCTGGTCAGTCTGTGTCATGGAAAGCATTGGAGTTCCTAATGTTTTTTGAACTCAGTATATTGGGAATAGGGTTCCATCCATAAATTCCCAATCTGGCCCTCAAACCATCATGGTCACCTAATAATCCCCAGTTTACAATTGGCTCATTCATCCCCCTCCTCTCCCCTGTAACTATTCCCCAGGTCGTTGCTGCAAATGAGAACGTGTTCTCAGTCAACTTACCTGGTAAAATAACGGTAAAATAAATAAAATAAAAAATAAATAAAGGGAGGAAGCCTGGGGAATAGTCTCTTGATTACCAAGTCAAGTCCAACTTGGCTAGCGTTTTGTTTTGTCTGGTCAATAGAGGTCGACAGTTAGTAGTCGTAAAATCCAGAAATGAGTTACGTCTGGTTCGTTCAGCCATCCCTATGGGAAATATTTATTGGGAAAGAAAAGGTTTTTGGAATAAACGCTGAAATTAAGTTCTGAGGTTAACAAAGGTTTAGGAGATTGTATAGGTTTTGTTCTATGAGATAATCAGTCAGTTAACATGACATTTTAATTATGAAGCCTTTGTGGGGGTTTTTAAATATAAATTACATACATTTTTTCAAAATTCACTAAAAGTGACGTTAGCTGATGAAGATGATCTCATATTTAAAACTGAGTAGGAGATCTCATAAGCCTGTGCACAGACCTTATTTTCGGCCAAAAACGCCATTAAATTTACCCCATATGCTTTGTCCAAAGAACCATGGCGGAGTTAGTGCCTACAGAAAGACGCCATTTTTATTTCTCTCTGTATGTGGCTCCTTTATTATTTTATTAAAGGAAGGGGAGGAGCAGGGCTGTGTCAACAACAGTATCGATATGTTGTAATGGCTTGATTGATCTTCTTAATCACTTTTAATTTTGAGTTTGACAAGATTAAAAAATGTAGCGCCTAGTTTCTGTGTCTTTGCAGAGTAACGGACATTAAACAAGATCTTGCTTTAGTTGACGTGCCTAATTCGAGAGCTTGGCAAATCACTCTATTAGGTTTAAATGGGGGGGTTTAAATTGGACATCAAACGTAAAGGACATTTAAATTGCCGTCCAAATCACCTGCTCTATTTACATAAACTTAGTCTAACAAACTAATCGCAAAATACTGAACTGTTGTATTTGTAGCACAGTAACGGACCTAAGAGGTGTTAAACACCTGAACAGTTCCACTGAAAGTGTAAAAGCGCCAATAATCATTTAGTCTACCGAAGAGTTATCATTTGAATATTACACACCTATTAGCCAATGAACATCGTCCCCATCTGTATCACATGAATTCCACCCACCAGCCGCAATGAATGATAGATTGGCACTTCAAACAAGTTTACTGGAACAATTTAAACCATTTCGGGGCTACATCAAACATGACTGGGTCGACATACAACAGCCTATCGATGGAGACTGGAGGAGGCATAGAGGGCGGCCAAGCCAACCACATGCCACAAACTGCAACTTTATACCACATTTGATTTGGTTTGATGCAATGTTGCAACGTGGTCGTGCACTGACTGCGCGTACCGACATGAGCACACACACTTGACATTTGGCTAACGTATCCACATAAACACAAACTCCAATACCGATGTTTTAACAGTTTAGCCTACCAATGTGCGCGTGGACACGGGAAATGAGACAGGACTGTAAAATGTACTCACCATTTCACTCGGAAGAACCGTGTATGCTCCAAAAATCACTCATTAGTCGGATGTTTCAATAAACGTAGGAAAAGTGATTCAAAGCAGCGGTTTGTGTTTTATTTCATGGATAGTTTCTTCCACGTATTTGTCTACCTATACGGTCCTTTCTCGCAGATTTTCGGAGGAAAGGATTTCCACTATCTGAATAAAAGCAGAGGCTGGGCATGCGCACTAAGAGGAATGTTTTTGTCCGTTGAGCGTTCAATCCACTTTTCTTTTCACGCCGAGACACAGAGCGCATTATTTATAATAGTCTATAATAAAACACAAAAAGACAGCACATCTCTGAAAACATAGAATTGTATTTGTCCACAGAGGCCTATTGATATCATGCTATTAATGGTATTACAATAACATTGCCTCTTGAGCCTATTAAAAGTCTACATGCCTAAACTGAAGAGAAAGAGAAATGACCTAATGTTTTTCCTTTTAAATCATAATGAATAAGATTATATAGACAGATTCTATATCAGAACTCATAACTCATAACTCCGAGAGGCTTTGTGGATACAGGCCCCGATTCTATATCAGCACTCATAACTCTGAGATGCTTTGTGGACACGGGCCCCGATTCTCTATCAGCACTCATAACTCTGAGATGCTTTGTGGACACGGGCCCCGATTCTATATCAGCACTCATAACTCTGAGATGCTTTGTGGACACGGGCCCCGATTCTATATCAACACTCATAACTCTGAGATGCTTTGTGGACACGGGCCCCGATTCTATATCAACACTCATAACTCTGAGATGCTTTGTGGACACGGGCCCCGATTCTATATCAACACTCATAACTCTGAGATGCTTTGTGGACACGGGCCCCGATTCTATATCAGCACTCATAACTCTGAGATGCTTTGTGGATATGCTCCAGATATACTATGAAAAACATATGTGAGAAAGACTATATAGGCTTATGTCCATAGAATGAATAGTAATCTATTGTCATAACCAGCTTGCTCTTCGTTACAGAAAGCAGAATGTATAGGTTTATCAAACTAAAACCCTTAACCCTAATCTATAGCCTAACTGATTGATTGGAATGAATATATTTCATATGGAACGTAGCTGAAGGCTAATAAAACAAGGTGACATTTGAAAGAGCTATTGATGAGAAAGGTGCTATAGGGAACTTTGGCTCACTGGTCGTTCTAAACACCCGTCATCCAGTCATTGGCTTGGGCATCTCATTAACAAGTCAATGGATGATGACCTGCCTTGCCACAAGCCTTGAAGACGCATGTCAATTTCCTTTAATGTTCGCGGCTACTTGTTAAATATGCGTGGTGCGGGAGGGGTATAAAAGCCAAGCTTATCTCTAACCCACAGAGGAATCTGTCATCCAATTTGACCAGCATGCGTTCATTATGCGTTCTAGGTGTAGCGATACATGCCTCTCTGCTCATACTGCTGACTCAAGGAATTCACAAATCTAGAGATGGAGTTTATCACGGAAAATCACGACGCTTTGCTATAGACCACCGTCCACCTGGATACCATTACCTGGCGCCGAAGTATATGATGCACCTTTACCGGAATTACAAGTCAAATCTCACTCGGCCTATAGACGTAATGGAGAAGACCATCACAAAACAAGCAGACACAGTCAAGAGTGTGATGGCAAAAAGTAAGATGTTTTTTTTTTTTAAGTATTCCTTTAGCCTATAGGCATATTTATTACTTTGTTTAGTAGGGCATATAGGCTACATTCTTGACATATAGCCTACACTGCCTGCCCGAATTTAGTTCAACACAGATGAAAATAATAATACATATCCTGTTTAGGGCCTTTTATAATAGTTTATGGCTTATTACCTAGCCTACTCTAAGCATAGTAAATTAAACTTTGTTTTGCATTATTTTTATTCTTCAAAAAAAGTTAAGAGATCATTTTCTTGCTATGTTTGCGCACCACAGCGGCTGTCAAATCTCTCCGCCAGACGACCTCAAAGCGCTCCAATCCACATTCATTTTGTCGGCCTGAATAACCGTACAAGGATCAGCGTGTGAAAAGGCTGGTTTTTCAGCCTAATTCTCAAAGCAAACCTCTTTTTTTTTTCTTTAAATGGGAGATGTTGATTAGAAATGTTGCCAGACATGCCTATTCAAATCTGTTGTTAACTCAAATCAACAAGTCCCCCTCAGTTCTTTTCACACTTCACTTGATTAGATTAGTGTGATGACCTAGACCCACATCTCGGGCCAGAGCGGGATTTTAACAACATATAACCTATATGTTCCACGGACCGCTCCGCTCCCAACACCACTAAATCTAATTTAACATCACTGCTAGGTGTCATAGTTGTTACCTATTTGTTTGAATGGAGGATATGCGGAAGCCGAGCTAAGAACGTGTTAAATGATTGGTTTCGATCCGGTGTTTCCTTTGAGTGGATTAGGCCTAGCCTCGTCCTCCTGTCGTTGTCGTTGTGTTATCCTTAATCTTCATAGTTTTATTTCCCCATCCCTCATATCTGAGCAAAACAGACCCATAAAGGAATGTATATGTTTTGGTACAGTACCTTTAATCAACAAATAGACGATCAACAGCAACAATGCATTATATTTGGACAATAGTACAATAGTCTTTCATCTTCTTGATGAATTATGTACCACACCTCCAATGTCGTGTTCTTCTTTGCATCACAATTCATGTCCTAGTTCACACATGTTGATGTTGACCCCAGCCGATGGTAGATTCATCCACGAGCTAGTTGCCTAGTTACATTGAAAAACATGGTTGGAATTTCTATTTGCAAAACATGCTTTGCCTAGATCTAAAGTTGTATTTCTTTAAAAATATTAAAACAATATTGTTTTTAGAAAACAAGCATGTCTCATTCAGACTACATAGATGTAAACCAGAACCAATATGCTAAATATTCTGCCCAAATTGCTGTCCAGGATTGAATAGAACTTGTGTATTCCTCCTAAATTAATAGTATATTCATGAGCTCTATGGTTGTTTAAAAGCTTCTTTTTTTTACAAGTAAAAACAATTAACATGAATTATTATAATCTATTTTACCTTTAGTAGACCATTAAAGGGCTTGAAAAAGATGGGTGACAGAAAAACAAATATTTGATTATATTTCTATATAGGCCTAATCTTAAAGTACTTAACATGTTTGTATGTTGTATGTTTGTCTAAAGACATGTATGTGAGGAATGTAGTTGTAACGGCTGTCTAGTTCTTCCTCCTCCTCGGACGAGGAGAGGAGAGAAGGATCGGAGGACCAAAATGCAGCAGGTTGTGAATACATAATGATTTATTTACAGACGAAGACGAAACACAAAGAACACTTGAAATGATTACAAAATAACAAAACGAAAACGTAGATAGACCTGAACTATGAGAACTTACATGTAACACAAAGAACGCACGAACAGGTACAGACTACAACAAAACGAACGAACGAACAAACAAACAAACCGAAACAGTCCCGTGTGGTGCATAGACACAGACACGGAAGACAATCACCCACAAACAAACAGTGTGAACAGCCAACCTATATATGATTCTCAATCAGAGGAAAAGTCAAACACCTGTCTCTGATTGAGAAACATATAAGGCTAATTACCAACCACCTAAACATAGAAACACAAAACATAGAATGCCCACCCCAACTCACGCCCTGACCAACTAAACACATACAAAAATAACATAAAACAGGTCAGGAACGTGACAGTAGTTGCCATGAGACCAGACCAGATGATAATGTAAAGTAGTCAGTACAAATGTTTAAAAATCTGTTTAAAAAAAAAAAGTTTCTTCTTTCCAATAGGTTTATTTCACAGACCCCGACGCTGGACTGCAACCTTTGACCTGAGCACCTTATTGGCCGACGACCGGATCCAAGCAGCGGAGCTCAGGTTCAGGTTTCCCCGGGCGACGAGGGCTTCCAACATTACCGTGGAGATTTACCATCACCACGACTACCCGTGCAGGCAGACACAGGGGATCTGCCAGGAACACCAGCTGGTGGGATATCTCTCTGTCTCCTCTGTGATTAACTCCTCTCAACACTGGAAGGTGTACAACCTCACTGGTCCGCTGTTGAACTGGCTCGGCCAGGAACACATTTCCAGGAGCTCAATGAAGAGGAGATCACCAGACAAGACAAAGAGAGATGTGTTCTTCCCCAACCCTGTCCAGTTGGCTGGCTCTACAACACAGCAGAACCCTGTCCAGTTGGCTGGGTCTACAACACAGCAGAACTCTGTCCAGTTGGCTGGCTCTACAACACAGCAGAACCCTGTCCAGTTGGCTGGGTCTGAAACACAGCAGAACCCTGTCCAGTTGGCTGGGTCTACAACACAGCAGAACCCTGTCCAGTTGGCTGGGTCTGAAACACAGCAGAACCCTGTCCAGTTGGCTGGTTCTAAAACACAGCAGAACCCTGTCCAGTTGGCTGGGTCTACAACACAGCAGAACCCTGTCCAGTTGGCTGGGTCTAAAACACAGCAGAACCCTGTCCAGTTGGCTGGGTCTAAAACACAGCAGAACCCTGTCCAGTTGGCTGGGTCTAAAACACAGCAGAACCCTGTCCAGTTGGCTGGGTCTACAACACAGCAGAACCCTGTCCAGTTGGCTGGGTCTGAAACACAGCAGAACCCTGTCCAGTTGGCTGGGTCTACAACACAGCAGAGTCAGTGTGTGAACAACAGAGCCTTGCTGGTTGTATTCTCTCATACAGGGTCAGAGGAGGGCTCCCAGGCCAAGGCTAGCCTCCTCCACACGGCCGAACAGTCCAAGTTCCTGTCCACCACCGAGCCCCAGAAGATCCGCAGGCCGAAGAGACACAAGAAAAAACGGGTCCACTCAGGCCAGGAGGATCCACCGGACATGAGAGGTCCAGAGGTGTCCAGCGGAAATAATAAGATTGACCCGTCTCTCTGTGGAAGAGTTGATATGCATGTAGACTTCAATCAGATAGGCTGGGGGTCCTGGATCGTCTTCCCAAAGATGTATAATGCCTATCGATGTGAGGGGATCTGTCCAAGTCCTTTGGGAGAAGACTTGAACCCAACAAATCATGCTTACATGCAGGTACGTTTCAATGTGTTTCTACAGGATTTACCAAAATGTGTCGTAGAATATATAATATAATATAACGGTACAAAGCTCATTGATTATGTTACCATTGCTAGATACTATAGCAATGCTTCATACCTGTTTGAAGTTGTTTGGCCATTTTTTGCTTCTTGACGCTTTTTTCCCTCTAGAGTCTCCTAAAACACTACCACCCTGAGCGTGTTCCCTCGGCGTGCTGCGCCCCCACCAAGATGAGTCCTCTAAGCATGCTGTATTATGAGAATGGAGAAATGCTGCTTCGCCATCACGAGGATATGGTTGTGGATGAATGTGGCTGCCTGTAGCCTCTGCCACAGGATTTAACCTGATCTTCAGTAAAGAAACGACCGGAGCAAAGCCTGGGGCCGTCTTCTCACAACTGCTTGAGAATGAGACTAGGCTACCACTCATCTCTTTCGGGACACACGCAACAGAGGGTTCCGGAAACTTTAGAGTGGAATTTCACTGACAGAACTATTATCCAAGAGTCTGTATCAGATGGATGAAAACAGTAAGAAAAAACTTTGTGTTAGTTCTTTTGATTATTGTGACTGTGCACTCCTCAAGCAGTACGGCAGATGTCCTGTATGTTTTACAAAGCCTAGATATATACAGTATGGATTTTCTCTCAGAATGTGACTGATTTTATGTTACTGATTTTAGGAATCAGAAAGAGGACCTGCCATTTCATTATAAGTCATAGGAAATGGTGTTGTTCATCATTTAAGCACTGTTTATACTACTATACACCTACTGGGTGTAACGGCACATGGACATTATATTAATTGTAAATAATAATAAAATAAAGTTTGGGTATTTATGTTAATTTATTGCTCTCTCTGTTTTTAGGAGGATTTCATCATAAATATTTGATATTGTTTGATGTTTGAAATGTTTGATATTGTAAAAATATTTTGTTAGCTGATTAAAGTGTATGTATTTTGTAGGTAATATTTGTCATGTTATTCATTCATTAGTAAAAAATAACATATGCTTATGACTCTTGTCTATAAAAACCACGATGTGTACATTCACTAGAATGACCTGTTGTGAATATTCATTCATTCTAATTCTATGGGTTCTGGAGTTCTCTGAGTTGAGCGATGCACCATGCTGGATTGTTGGCATATTTACCTGAAACGACCACAGTATTTTAAAGACTGACAAGTGGGGCACAAAAAATAATTCCTGACACAAAATAAACAATAAAGGTGGATGGTATTTCAGTTTTTAGAATGATCAAAAACACCCCCCCCCCCCCCCCCCCCACAAAATCACCAACAAATACACACAAATAAATGTCCCAAAAGTTCAGGAATATAAATACATTTTTCTCACTATAAATAGCCTACTTCTCGAGAACTAAATCAGATATCAAGTTCTAGGTAATAACTCATGTGTAACTGGTGAGAACGTGCAACAAGGACATTTTGAAAATAAGTACATTGACTAACGGCATCTTCTGGCCTCATTCACCTGGCATCCTATTCACCATGATTGATTTAATGTTGAATGAAGAGAGAGTACGTTTCAATACATGCCCATTGTCTTCAGGTCCATTGACAAAGCAAAAAACAGTTGACCAATCAGGGTCTTTCCAGAATAGTGGCTGTGGCAGGACAACTCTGTCATTACACAACGGGCTAACTCCTAACCAGGATCCTAAGGTAGGTCAAACTCTGAACTTCCATTTTTATACTGTTATAACTCAACAATCAGTTGATCTAGTCGTATATGTGCTATTAGTGCTGAGACACTGTACACTGTGATGACACAACTTGATACAACCTAACACCGGTTACAGCCTGTTATTTATACAGATCAATCCTGCGTAAAACATGGGCAGAATTTAAATCTGTAGTCCTTCGCAGTTATCTCTCTGGAAGTTCCTTGCGCGCCTTTGACTCTCGTCAATACGGTAGCTCGTACTGTAGAAGCAATTTAACTATTGATGGAAACAAGAGGCTAAAATAGTGTCTTTAAACTCAAATTGCGCACAAAAACAAACTATTTTAAAAGTATTGGACTGATTTTAACAATAACGTCGGAACAGGTCATCTGAAAAGTGCATCGATCGACTTTAGCCCAATGTATCCTCTTTGGCTAAAAATACTCTCTCGCCAAATTTGACGGTGGTTGTTTGAAAATGAATGGATTTGATTGGACGAAGCCTTGAACTGACTCGCTAACATTTTCAGCTGTCAACCACAGTTAAAGTTTAAGGGTAGGTTGATCCACCTCCCGTCATACAGTATATACTGATTCTATTGTACAATCTATTATACAGATCTCCACCCGGACGTCGTTTGTGAAATTATGAGTAGGCTACATTAGGAAAATAGCAATTTAGCTGTTACTACGAATTAAGCTCGCTTTAATAGCTAACTAACTGTTGTAGCTCGCCTATAACTTGACGTGGGACAGGTGATTACCTGTGATTTTGTGTGATTCATGTGATTTTGTGTGAACTTTGTGAAGAGGACACAATGTTGCAGCAGTGGCTGACATTGAACAAGATGCATTGTAACATTATAATGTACTGTACAATAGAGGAGATCCTTGACACAAAATTGCAACTAGCAATCTTGTATGCATGACCTAGTAACATGTTAAAAATAGCTAATTACAAATTTGCATGAAAAAAAACAACCTTGTTAACCTGAGGAATGAATAATATTTTAATATGCCAAAGAAAATTCAGTTGAAAATGTCTGGTTTTAAAATGTATATCTTGTGTATTACAACAAACTCTCCCCATCTCTAATCCAGGTGAGATTCGTAGACCTAGTATAATGGCAGAGGCTGTGGCCAATGTTGCCCGGAGGGTCAATGCAACAGTGGAGGAAGAGAAAGATACTCTGGGTAAGTGAATTAAATGCTTTATATACATAATACAGAAAAGGAAGATACTATTCCCTATATAGTACACTAGTTTTGAACAGGGTCCATAGGGTTTTTGGTCAAAAGTAGTGCACTATAAAGGGAATAGGGTGCCATTTGGGACGTAACCATGGAAAGAAATACTGGAAATCATTATTTTTCAAGTGAAATTATAAGCCGTTTATAAGCATTTATAATAAGTGCCTTTGATCTACAGCAGGGTTCCCCAACTGGTGGCCCGTGTGCCAAATTTGGTCCACGGGTGGTTTTATTTGCCCTCCAATTTTCTTAGCAAAAATGTTTTAAATACATTTCTGTCATCTGCTGGCCGCAAGTAGTAAGACTCAACATACTGGATATACCTGTAGATCAGGGATCATCAACTACGTTCAACTGCAGGCTTATTTCTCCTGGAGTGGATGGTCGGGGGGCCGGAAAATCATTACAAATCATTTGTAGACTGCACATTGACCCCAAGAAGCCCAAACCGATATAATGTTTGACTAAAACATAATAATTTCAAACCTGGCTTACATTTGTATACGATCACGTATCTCTCTACTATGTGTTGGAATACTTGGGAACAGATTTCTTCAATTAAAATCACTTGGAGTTAATTTACTGCTCTTTTTACAGTCTTTTATGTCCAACAATAAAAATGAGACAAAAAATAATAATATACCGTACCAGTCAAAAGTTTGGACTCAATCAATCAATCAATCAAATGTATTTATAAAGAACTTCTTACATCAGCGGATGTCACAAAGATGTCACAAAACAGCAGTAAATCAGCTCCAAGTGATTTTAATTGAAGAAATCTGTTCCCAAGTATTCCAACACATAATAGAGAGATACGCGATTGTATACAAATATAAGCCAGGTTTGAAATTGTGTTTTTAGTCAAACATCTGTTTGAGCATCTTGCGGTCAATGTGCAGTCTACAAATGATTTGTAATGATGTTCCGGCCCCCCCGACCATACACTCCAGGAGAAATCAGCCTGCAGTTGAATGTAGTTGATGATCCCTGATCTACAAGTATATCCAGTATGTTGAGTCTTAATACTTTCGCCCAGCAGATGGCAGTAATGTGTTACCAAAAGCTCTACTTCCAGGATGATATTATGTTGTCCTCTCAGCCTGACTATGGCAATCAATTATATTCTTGTGAAGTTAATTGCATATTTGACATAAGAACCAGAGGGTTGCAGTGACGTTAGATTTGAACAATGATTGGAGGTATGACTGTAAAGTTTATATTAACCTCTTCAATATAACACTAATCTTCTTCAGCTCTAAGCCATGCTTTCTCATATATGTGTAACCGATGTGAAATGGCTAGCTAGTTAGCGGTGGTGCGTGCTAATAGAGTTTCAATCGGTGACAACACTCGCTCTGAGACCTGAAGTAGTTGTTCCCCTTGCTCTGCAAGGGCCGTGGCTTTTGTGGTGCGATGGGTAACGATGCTTCGTGGGTGTCAGTTGTCTATGTGTGCAGAGGGTACCTGGTTCGAGCCCAGGTAGGGGTGAGGAGAGGGACAGAATTCTATACTGTTACAAATGCATCCCAAATACCACCCTATTCCCTATGTAGTGCACTACTTTTGAACAGAGCCCTATGGGCCCTGGTCAAAAGTAGTGCACTAACTAAATATGGAATAGGGTGCCATTTTGGATGTAACCATGGGCATTCCTAATTGTTCTCCTTTATTTCTTTAGATCTGTCAAACTGCAAACTGATCAGTTTCCCAGATGGCGTATTCAGGGTCCTCAACAGCGTTGCAGAGAAGATACACATTGTCACGTTGGCTGACAATGAGATGAAGGGAGTTACTAGCAAATTCTTCAAAACCTTCACTCAATTGAGAGGTAGCTATGCATGGATACTTCCCCCCCTAACTTAACATGTTTTAGTGGAGGGTCCTTTTATATTACACTATCACAAGATTGATCAGATTGATAGCTTTAAAGCCTTTATCTTTAAGGTAGCACACATCTTTGTAAAGCAGCCTAACACTAGCCTGGGGCCAGTATAGCAGCCTAACACTAGCCTGGTGGCCAGTATAGCAGCCTAACACTAGCATGGGGCCAGCATAGCAGCTCACACTAGCCTGGGGCCAGTATAGCAGCCTAACACTAGCCTGGTGGCCAGTATAGCAGCCTAACACTAGCCTGGGGCCAGTATAGCAGCCTAACACTAGCCTGGGGCCAGTATAGCAGCCTAACACTAGCCTATGGCCAGTATAGCAGCCTAACACTAGCCTGGTGGCCAGTATAGCAGCCTTACTAGCCTGGTGGCCAGTATAGCAACCTAACATTAGCCTGTGGCCAGTATAGCAGCCTACAACTAGCCTGGTGGCCAGTCTGTTTCTGTTCACTTGCCAGCACCCTGGCACGGAATTGTCATTGGCTTGGCATTGACAGAATGGAGTAGGCAAGAGCACAAACAGATCTGGGACCAGGCTAGCCTAATACAACAATAATCAACAAATATTTGACTGAATGTGTTGAATCTGTGCAAGGAATATTCAGGTAAGTTAGCTAGTGATTTAGCAGTATTTTCCAATACCTTTTCAGAACTGGACTTGCATGGCAATGTAATCACTAAACTGCCAGATGTAGTTGGGGAGCTGGAACATCTGACCAGCATCAACTTGGCCAACAACAAGTTGTCTGTCTTCCCTGAGAGACTGACGGAGATCCAGTCACTGGAAAGAATCAACCTGGAAGGGAATGACATCACTGGTAAGATGGAGTCAGTGCTGTGTTCCCATTCGCTACCCTTCTTCCAAGGATTTAAATGCATTGGATTGGTGTTACAATTGGCTGGAGGCAGTTAATACCATTGGATTGGTGTTACAATTGGCTGGAGGAAGTTAATACCATTCGATTGGTGTTAGAATTGGCTGGAGGCAGTTAATACCGTTGTTTAATCCGTGAGAGAAAGTGAGCAAGTGCAGAGAAGTGGGAGAAGTGCGGAGAATCAGGAACCAGCCATAATGATGCCTTTAGTCTCTTGTGAACATTCATTGGCTCTTTCTCAAATGTCTAAAAATGTGTCTTCTCCTCATCTCTCCCACAGAAGTCCCCATGGAAAAGTTGCAGGCCATGCCAGCTCTGAAGTGTATCAACTTGAAGTCAAATCCTTTGGACAACAACTTGTTAACTGCCATTCAACAATTTCCTCAAACATTTGAAATTCAAACTACAACAGACAACTAAGACCTTGTCTTGTTCTAAGATGGACATTTTATCCACACCCAAGAGACAATGAGGATTGCATGCTGTGCCTTCAGACTTTTTCAATAGTACACTTAGTTGCTTTTGATTCTTCAGAGATTCAATTGTTTGGCCTCTATTTCATTACATTTTTCCCCCCATCATGTTTGCTGTATGGGAACTATCAAACTTGATGCCTCTCCAGACCAGAACACGTGAGCCTACTGTAGTTGCTGCCATTACTGAAAGTCCATTTGAGTTGGGCTCAGTTCAGAGATGACTAGATGTTGCTGTTTACACTTTTGCAGTAGCCTTTCCAGAGTGCACCAAGAGCTACACCTAGTACATAGTCCTTATTAGCAATGGGCCTCAGTGTTTTCATCATCAAAGGAATGGCAATCAGGTGCTACGTCTTTTTAAAATAATCTTCAACCTATCATCATAACTGGAGAGATGTGCTGTCCCTCCTTGTGTAGAGGACAACTAAATCAAGCATTCTGAGTTCACTGGCGACACCCACTTTGTAGCTTCACACGCCCCTGTGAATGGACTTACTTTACTCGTTTATAAAACACTGAATAAATATTTTTATTCCAAATTTGTATTTGATCAGCTCCTTGGATTAATTTGCCTGCTAAATGTAGTCTATATAGTTTGGTTGATTGTTACAGTACCCGTTGTGTGGAAATGTAAAACAAAATATTAAATGAAAGTGTGAGACATTCATAAGAGGGATGATGAACCAAGGCCAAATTCAAGGTAAGGAGTTGAGACCAGATAGATAGATAACTGCATAACAAATTATGTGCATGAATACCAGGTTATTATCTGTTTTCAGAGCATGAATTCCAGGTCATTATCTGTTTTCAAAAGCAGCGCACTATTTAGGGAATAGGGTGCCATTTGGGACTTACACAGGTGGTGAAAGGTCATGCCATGGACATAAGACTTAAGCATGGTCTTAATTGGTCGAACTCTAACCACCAGTCAGCTCCATCTGTTTGAGTTGGAATGAAGAGGTACTCAAAAAGCCTTGACATTTAGGCCAGCTAACGCTGTTATATTGTATGTCTACTACATTATGGAGGGAACTGGGCATCAAAACACTTACCAAGCAAGGACAGTAATGTGTTGTATTTTGACTAGCCTCTGATCTAGTTGTCTTATACAGCAGTAGGGATCGGGGATTTACAAGGAAGCGGTAGGGATATATACAGCAAAGGGATTAATTAGGTTAGGCTACCAAGGACCAATTATAGCTTTCTCTCAAAGTCTAAATTCACCCACGTACAGTGCTATATTTAACTGTGCAGTTATTGTAACATTGAAGGTAGTTCCTTGTTCATCGACTAACACAGAACCTTATAGACTTGCCCCCCGCCCCCCCCCCCCCCCTTATGTTGTCACACACACACACACACACACACACACACACACACACACACACACACACACACAAACACACACATACACAGATCAAGCCTGACGTCAACAACCCCTGCCATGGCCTTAAGACGTGCACATGCCTCCTGCTCACACTCCCTCACGCTCCAACCTACGGTCTTAACCCACTAGTTAACCTGCATGACGAGGAGATGGGCTTCCCATTGTCTACTCCTACAGGTAGTACAGGAATTACGCCCACTAGCAGCAGTACCAAGAAGCAGACTGAACCAAATAAGGCAGTAGACATGAGCTTCACCATCGAGGAGAGGGGCAAGCCCAACACACTGGACTACAGGGTGTTTTTCAGTGAGTGACCAGCTCTTTCAATACATCACTGTATAGTTTGGTATATATATATATGGAGCTAAAGACATTAGACTGTAGCTGCGTCTAGCTCGGTACGTAGTGAACTAGCTTAGTGGTGGTAGCTATACAGCTTGACATGTACACACTACAGTCTGGCTCTCATGCTACAATATAGGCATCTACAGTATGTCCGTATGTGAGTCGATGAGTTCCGTGTTGGCGTAAGTCCCCCACATTACTGTTCATTAATAATCAGGTCGTTTGAAGTTACTGGAATGTCTTTGTACAGTACTATGCTTCTGATATACTGTGCATTCATCGCTGTCTCTCTACACAGGAAACACTGAGGGAAAATACGTCTCTCCATTCCATGACATACCAATTTATGCAGATGAAGCTCAGGTATGTGTGTTGTTGTGTGTGTTGTTGTGTGTGTGTGTGTGTGTGTGTGTGTGTGTGTGTGTGTGTGTGTGTGTGTGTGTGTGTGTGTGTGTGTGTGTGTGTGTGTGTGTGTGTGTGTGTGTGTGTGTGTGTGTGTGTGTGTGTGTGTGTGTGTGTGAGAGAGAGAGAGAGAGAGAGATTAATCAACAATCATTATTTAATTGTGTTTTTCAATAGAAATTTGGCGATATCTAAAACATTGGTGTTAACCTTGACCATTTCCACCAACAGAACATCTTCCACCATGATGTTGTTGAGTTAACTCTGACTATTTCCTCCAACAGAACATCTTCCATGATGTTGTTGAGTTAACTCTGACTATTTCCTCCAACAGAACATCTTCCATGATGTTGTTGAGTTAACTCTGACTATTTCCTCCAACAGAACATCTTCCATGATGTTGTTGAGTTAACTCTGACTATTTCCACCAACAGAACATCTTCCATGATGTTGTTGAGTTAACTCTGACTATTTCCTCCAACAGAACATCTTCCATGCTGTTGTTGAGGTGCCCAGATGGACCAATGCAAAGATGGAGGTTTGTTTCAGTACTTGTCTTTGTAGTCGTATGATCCTTTGTTTGCTCAATGTATGAACCTTTGAAAGAAGCTCTGGTGAGACAGAAGTGAAGAACTCGTTTCACTCCACAATAATTAGCAGTATGGTTTTATGCTTATTGTTTGTTCAGTATTCTATTGCAAACACGTAGTAAACAGGTACAAAGTCATCAGTCACTTAATATTTCCATTCGTTGTTTGATGTGAATGTTGTGTTATTTCTCTCAGATTGCCACCAAAGACCCTCTAAATCCATTGAAACAAGACATCAAAAAGGGGAACCTTCGTTATGTGGCCAACGTGTTTCCACACAAAGGATACATCTGGAATTATGGAGCCATCCCTCAGGCACGTTAACCAGGGCTGTACTATCTCTCCCTAGAATAGAAACATTTCGGTTAAATGCATTGAAAGTTTATAAAATGACAGTATAAAAGAAAACACAAATGTTCCCTTTCTAGCATGAGAATTGTTCTATGAATGATTTCTGAAGCATCTATACGTGTTATGAATGATTTCTGAAGCATCTATAGGGGTTTATGAATGATTTCTGTTGCATCTTTAGGGTTTATGAAGGATTTATGAAGCATCTATAGGATTTATGAATGATTTATGAAGCATCTATAGGATTTATGAATGATTTATGAAGCATCTATAGGATTTATGAATGATTTATGAAGCATCTATAGGATTTATGAATGATTTATGAACCATCTTTAGGGTTTATGAATGATTTATGAAGCATCTATAGGATTTATGAATGATTTATGAAGCATCTATAGGATTTATGAATGATTTATGAAGCATCTATAGGATTTATGAATGATTTATGAAGCATCTATAGGATTTATGAATGATTTATGAAGCATCTATAGGATTTATGAATGTTCTGTAATGCCTTTATAAGTTGTCATTTATTTAAAATAGAACCGGGTTATCAATCACTGTTCTCTCATCTTTATTTATATATCAGACATGGGAGGACCCAGGCCATAAAGACAGAGATACAGGATGCTGTGGTGACAATGACCCTATTGACATCTGCGACATCGGATACAAGGTACTGTGCTACAACTTTATTGAACGTAGGAAACGTTCTGTTGTTATTCAATGTGTGTTTTCTGCTTGTCAAAGGAACATGGTTGTGTGAATGTACTATCTTAATTCATAGTCTTCTAATTTAATGTTGTCAATCTCGTTCTCTCTCTCTCTCTCTCTCTCTCTCTCTCTCTCTCTCTCTCTCTCTCTCTCTCTCTCTCTCTCTCTCTCTCTCTCTCTCTCTCTCTCTCTCTCTCTCTCTCTCTCTCTCTCTCTCTCTCTTTCTCTCTCTCTCTCTTTCTTTCTCTCTTTCTTTCTCTCTCTCTTTCTCTCTCGCTCTCTTTCGTTCTTTCTTTCTCCTTCTCTCTCTCTCTCTCCTTCTTCTCTTGTTGTGATTTTGAGGTGTGCTCTCGTGGAGAGGTGATTAAAGTCAAAGTACTGGGCACTCTGGCTCTAATCGACGAAGGAGAAACAGACTGGAAAGTCATCGTCATCAACATGGAGGATCCCGAGGCCAACAACTTTAACAGTATGAGGACATCTAATACATATTCAGAATATATGGTGTTTTAAGAGGCCCTTCAATAGACTAGCATCCTATCCAGAATGATGTGCTCATACGTCAAGCTGCCTCACGCTACAGAAACAGGAGCAGGTGTCAGTATGTAGTGAGTTGATGGGCCATTCTGGCTTGGACATGGTTACTTACTTTCTTTCAGAGACCTTAAGACGCTGATGGAATGTCTGTCTGATATCTGATCAACAGTTACACAGTAGTGGGTGTTTAAATGTGTTTGTGGCTAACCATGGAATTACACATCTTCTTCTTCTTGTGATCAATGCAGATATTGATGACGTAAGAAGACTCAAGCCTGGGTATCTGGAAGCTACATTTGAGTGGTTCAAAAAATATAAAGTTCCTGATGGAAAACCTGAGAACCAGTTTGCATTTAACGGGGAGTTCAAGGACAGGGTAAAAATACAGTTTTCACCTGTTTGTACTGCACAGAAAACCTACAAGAGCAAGACCAAATAACAAGACATTGATATTGATGTCAGTTACTATTTGATTCTTCATCTAAATCAGGGATGTCAAACATATGGCCCGCAGGCCGAAGGGGGTACAATCCGGCTCGCGAGGGGGTCCAATCCAGCCCACGGGTGGTATGAGTAAAAGAAACATGTGTAAGAAAACAAACCCAATATACTTTAAAATGACTCAAACCAAATAGAAACGGTGTAGTAGTGATACAGTCATAGAGTTTCCTGTGTCCAGCTGATAATAATCACCCCAATGAAAACTAGACAGTCAGGAAGCATAGAAAATTCCTCACACTGTGGTTAGAGGAACACTTTTGGCTAATTTTGACGGCGTGGAAATATAACCGATTTTCAATGCGGCCCTCCGGACAAAAAACAATGCTTTGACATCCCTGCTCTAAATCATTCATAGGACAGGCTATTTATACACTCAATCACACACAGTAGAATAGAACAGTGCATTACAGTGTAAGTACACATTGTTACTCTTTTTTATTGAAATGTGGAACATACCAAGGGTGGAACACAATTCCAATAGTGCTTTACTTTTGATAAGCCCTGGTCAAAAGAAGTGCACTATAAAGGGGCTATGGTGCCATTTGAGACACAACATACTTTCTGCTCAGTACAGAGAGTAGTACAGTCATGGACAAAAGTTTTGAGAATAACACAAATATGAATTTTCACAAAGTCTGCTGCCTCAGTTTGTATGATGGCAATTTGCATATACTCCAGAATGTTATAAAAAGTGATCAGATGAATTGCAATTAATTGCAAAGTCCCTCTTTGCCATGCAAATGAACTGAATCCTCAAAAAACATTTCCACTGCATTTCAGCCCTGTCACAAAAGGACCAGCTGACATCATGTCAGTGATTCTCTCATTAACACAGGTGTGAGTGTTGACGAGGACAAGGCTGGAGATCACTCTGTCATGCTGATTGAGTTCGAATAACAGACTGGAAGCTTCAAATGGAGGGTGGTGCTTGGAATCATTGTTCTTCCTCGGTCAACCATGGTTACCTGCAAGGAAACACGTGCCGTCATCATTGCTTTGCACAAAAAGGGCTTCACAGGCAAGGATATTGCTGCCAGTAAGATTGCACCTAAATCAACCATTTATCGGATCATCAAGAACTTCAAGGAGAGCGATGCAATTGTTGTGAAGAAGGCTTCAGGGCGCCCAAGAAAGTCCAGCAAGCGCAAGAACCGTCTCCTAAAGTTGATTCACCTGTGGGATCGGGGCACCACCAGTACAGAGCTTGCTCAGGAATGGCAGCAGGCAGGTGTGAGTGTATCTGCACGCACAGTGAGGTGAAGACTTTTGGAGGATGGCCTGGTGTCAAGAAGGTCAGCAAAGAAGCCACTTCTCTCCAGGAAAAACATCAGAGACAGACTGATATTCTGCAAAAGATACAGGGATTGGACTGCTGAGGACTGGGGTGAAGTCATTTTCTCTGATGAATCCCCTTTACGATTGTTTGGGGCATCCGGAGAAAAACTTGTCCGGAGAAGACAAGGTGAGCGCTACCATCAGTCCTGTGTCATGCCAACAGTAAAGCATCCTGAGACCATTCATGTGTGGGGTTGCTTCTCGGCCAAGGGAGTGGGCTCACTCACAATTTTACCTAAGAACACAGCCATGAATAAAGAATGGTAACAACACATCCTCCGAGAGCAACTTCTCCCAACCATCCAGGAACAGTTTGGTGACGAACAATGCCTTTCCAGCATGATGGAGCACCTTGCCATAAGGCAAAAGTGATAACTAAGTGGCTCGAGGAACAAAACATCAATATTTTGGGTCCATGGCCAGGAAACTCCCCAGACCGTAATCCCATTGAGAACTTGTGGTCAATCCTCAAGAGGCGGGTGGACAAACAAAAACCCACAAATTCTGACAAACTCCAAGCATTGATTATCCAAGAATGGGCTGCCATCAGTCAGGATGTGGCCCAGAAGTTAATTGACAGCATGCCAGGGCGGATTGCAGAGGTCTTGAAAAAGAAGGGTCAACACTGCAAATATTGACTCTTTGCATCAACATGTAATTGTCAATAAAAGCTTTTGACACTTATGAAATGCTTGTAATTATACTTCAGTATTCCATAGTAACATCTGACAAAAAATATCTAAAGACACTGAAGCAGCAAACTTTGTGAAAATTTATATTTGTGTCATTCTCAACACTTTTGGCCACGACTGTATATTGGAGGTTTATGCAGTTTGTATTTTCTTAAGCATGCAGGGAATCATTTGACATGATTTTTTCCAGGACTTTGCTCTGAAGACAGTCAAGGAAACTCATGAGTTTTGGAAGGCGCTGCTCTCCAAAAAGACCAATGCTGGAGAACTGAACTGGTGAGACTGAGATATAGATTTACAATCTCTGTGTAATATGGCCATCTGTTCAATAGGCTGTCAGTGATGCGGATACATTGCTACAAAGACAAGTAAAAAGAAACAACGATAAAGAAATATAAGACGTTTTAGTTCAGTCAATGACTTGTTTTTACTAAAATAGTTTTATTTGTGTTTTTACAGAGGCATCTCTTTCTTCTCAACTAAAACAGTTATATTTGTGATTTTACAGAGGCATCTCTTTCTTCTCAACTAAAACAGTTATATTTGTGTTTTTCTCCCATCTTCTGTTTCTTGGAACACTGATCCAGTACCAACACCTGTGTCACAGACAGTCCATTCTGCTGTTCCACTACTGATGCTAAGGCTGTTGTTGATGCCGTGAGTTCCTTTCACTTATCATACTATTTGGCTTATCATGCTAAAACAGCTTAGCTGTAATATTAATGTGTGCTTGATAAATAATATTGATACTAATGATATTGTCTTGTAGGCATGTGCTTTTGGCCCTGAAGACCCTATTCCAAGTGCAGGTGTGTAATTCTGTTGTTAGTTAATTCCATTGGTATGTGCTTTGACGTGAAATGTATCTTATTTAAATTCAATACACCTGTGATTTATTTACAAAATATCTCTATACGCTATCTATATATCTATATATTCAACTTTGTTGGATTTCACACTTACAATGGAACATTTTCTACTTCTTTTCTCAGTTGACAAATGGTTCTACGTCTAAGTGAACTGACCCAGAAAGAAGAGCCTTCAGATTGGACCAAAAGGCTTTCTCACCCGAACAGAAGAATATACTTGAAAATGACAGAAAACGTGTGTAGTATAATTACAGTTTCCCATTTTTAGTATAAATTGTGATTGATGCTTGTCCTCTTAACATGACAAGTACTCAACCAAGTAAGTCTGCTCTTTATGTTTAATATATTTCTCAAATGTGTAACAATATGACCTTTATAGTCCATCTAAACCTCTGCACTTGCATCATGTTGTTTGATACTGAAATTGGAAAATTGTCATAAATCTTCAAATAAATACCATCACCACATCCCCCGCCTCCTGTTCTGAACACGGTCTTTACTAGTATCTAGTGGTCCTGTATCACAACGCAAACCTTATAGCAGACAGAAGAAAAGCTGTTTAAACAGGTGTGTTGAATGTGAAGACTAAAAATGGTTTCCCTGAAGTTGGCTCTTACCGGAAATCACAGCATGAAAATAACTGCTGAAGAATCACTCATCCAACAGTCCTCCACTACCAAGAGGAAAAGATGGGAGCTACTGGATGCAATGTCTAAATATAATGCCTATGATATAATGCAGAGGATTTGAGGTATTTTAATGGAAAGGTAGGTGAAAGGTGAACGCCATAAGCCTATTACAATATGCTCCCGCACAGCAGGCGGCACTAGTGCGCCACTAGGGTGGTTAGGTAGTTCCCGAAGTCACGTCGAAGAACAATACAATCAGCTGTTCGTTTATCCAATCCACAAAAAACATCTAACCAAGCTGTCATTGTCGACAGGGAGAGGTAAGCTTTGGCAGGTTTATTAAAAATATTCAGTCATTTATATAGTTGCATAACGTTACTTGTGTTCCGTCATACATTTACTTCGAAAGGGAGAGCTGTCTGTCTGTCTAAGAGTCCTTAGTCCACATGAGGCCAGGATTTTAGCTAAGCTGATAGCCACGTAGCCGAGCTAGCAAGCTAAGTTAGCGATCAGCTGGTGCTAACTAGCATGCTAGGATAAGAAAATACTTGTATTGTTGTTGATAAACCTAAAGCTGGCTAGCAGCAGTAGCAAGTGCATTTGTGTAAAGAGAGCCTGTAGCTATCAATATAGTCATGATGCAATGTCAAAATACTGCTGATCCAGTGAGACAAGTTGATCCCATTTTGACAAGTTGTCAGTGTGCTAGCTAGCTAACTTCCCGATTGTCTTCTTTCTCAGGCAAAGACCAGTGAAATGTCATTCCTCTTTGATTGGATCTACAGAGGCTTTAGTGGTGTGCTACAGTTTTTAGGTAATCTCTGATTTCTGATTTCACGTCAATGACTTCAAATGTATTATCAGCAGGGTGGGTCTGCTGTCCCAAAAAACGTCGCAAATAACAAGGATGCCAACAAACAACGCATACAAAGTAGCATGATCAATTCACCTAGCTAACTAGCTGCCAAATTGGCATCAACTCACCACGTAGCTTATTCTTAATGTTTGTCCATAGGCTACCAGAGTGAGGACAGACATTTTTTCTGAATAAACGTGGTGAGTGAAAAACTTAACAAAAACGTATCTTATTCTGCCGCTATACAACTTTGTATGCGTTGCTTGTTGGCATCCTTGTTATTTGCGAAGTTTCTGGAACAGATTCCTGTTGGAACGTTACGAAAATGAAACCCAACCCTTATCAGTATAATACTGCATGTCACAATGAGTGGTGTGTGTGTGTGTTTACAACTCAAAAGTTTAATGAACTTGTCAATGTACTTTCCCAGGGTTGTACAAAAAATCTGGAAAGTTGGTTTTCCTGGGGTTGGATAATGCTGGTAAAACAACCCTTCTGCATATGCTGAAAGATGATAGACTTGGACAGCATGTGCCCACGTTGCATCCAAGTAAGCAGCATCATTTCGAAGTACATTATTGTTTTAAGTCCAATAACGGCAGTGAACACATAAGTGATTTTTTTAAATGTGTTTTGTTTCTCCCTGAAGCATCGGAAGAGTTGACGATAGCTGGAATGACATTCACCACGTTTGATCTGGGCGGTCACGTACAAGGTAAGACTTAGGGCTAACTAAGTTGGACACTGCGTCTTTCAAGGGTTTGGTCAGCATCTAAGTGTAACCGATGTGAAATGGCTAGCTAGTTAGTGGGGTGCGCGCTAATAGCGTTTCAATCGGTGACGTCACTCGCTCTGAGACCTTAAAGTAGTTGTTCCCCTTGCTCTGCAAGGGCCACGGTTTTTGTGGAGCGATGGGTAACGATGCTTCGAGGGTGGCTGTTGTCGATGTGTGCAGAGGGTCCTTGGTTCGAGCCCAGGTAGGGGCGAGGATAGGGCCGGAAGCTATACTGTTACATTGACACATTACATCATGTCTTTCTAGGGTTTGGTCAGCATCTTGACACATTACATTGTCTTTCTAGGGTTTGGTCAGCGTCTTCACATTACATTGTCTTCCTAGGGTTTGGTCAGCGTCTTCACATTACATTGTCTTTCTAGGGTTTGGTCAGCATCTTGACACATTACATTGTCTTTCTAGGGTTTGGTCAGCGTCTTCACATTACATTGTCTTCCTAGGGTTTGGTCAGCGTCTTGACACATTACATTGTCTTTCTAGGGTTTGGTCAGCATCTTGACACATTACATTGTCTTTCTAGGGTTTGGTCAGTGTCTTGACACATTACATTGTCTTTCTAGGGTTTGGTCAGCGTCTTGATACATTTTTATTTTATTTATTTTTATTTATTTTACCGTTATTTTACCTGGTAAGTTGACTGAGAACACGTTCTCATTTGCAGCAACGACCTGGGGAATAGTTACAGGGGAGAGGAGGGGGATGAATGAGCCAATTGTAAACATTACATCATGTGCTACATCTTCTGTCTCTTTCACAGCTAGAAGAGTTTGGAAGAACTACCTGCCGGCTATCAATGGAGTTGTCTTTCTGGTTGACTGTGCTGACCATGACCGCCTTACAGAATCTAAGATCGAACTTGATGTAAGTCACTTCCACTGCACACAATGGGCCTAATTTATCAACATTTGTTATGAAAAATGCATACACAAAACCCACGCGTTGAGGCAGCCCAGTTGAGGCAGCCCAGTTGAGGCAGCCCAGTTGAGGCAGCCCAGTTGAGGCAGCCCAGTTGAGGCAGCCCAGTTGAGGCAGCCCAGTTGAGGCAGCCCAGTTGAGGCAGCCCAGTTGAGGCAGCCCAGTTGAGGCAGCCCAGTTGAGGCAGCCCAGTTGAGGCAGCCCAGTTGAGGCAGCCCAGTTGAGGCAGCCCAGTTGAGGCAGCCCAGTTGAGGCAGCCCAGTTGAGACAAACAACAAACAGTCTCACTGTCCCATCGGTCTCATTGCTGAACCTCTTTCGTGTGTGTGTGTGTGTGTGTGTGTGTGTGTGTGTGTGTGTGTGTGTGTGTGTGTGTGTGTTCAGGCTCTGTTAGCAGATGAGACCATCCTCTCTGTGCCTGTGCTAGTCCTGGGTAACAAGATAGACCGTCCTGAAGCCATCAGTGAGGGGGGACTGAGGGAGGCATTCGTTCTCGATGGTCAATGCACTGGAAAGGTAAGCATAGAGATAGATATAGCCTATGGAATTTGTATCAATGGGCAGCATTATAAAAAAATGTTTAAGTCCATTTCAGATGAGTGTGTAACACAACTAACGTGTGTGTGTCTGAATGAATGATGTTTGTGTCTGAATGAATGATGTTTGTGTCTGAATGATGTTTGTGTCTGAATGAATGATGTTTGTGTCTGAATGATGTTTGTGTCTGAATGATGTTTGTGTCTGAATGATGTTTGTGTCTGAATGATGTTTGTGTCTGAATGATGTGTGTGTCTGAATGATGTGTGTGTCTGAATGATGTGTGTGTCTGAATGATGTGTGTGTGTCTGAATGATGTGTGTGTGTCTGAATGATGTGTGTGTGTCTGAATGATGTGTGTGTGTCTGAATGATGTGTGTGTGTCTGAATGATGTGTGTGTGTCTGAATGATGTGTGTGTGTCTGAATGATGTGTGTGTGTCTGAATGATGTGTGTGTGTGTGTGTGGTGTGTCTGAATGATGTGTGTGTGTGTGTGTGGTGTGTCTGAATGATGTGTGTGGTGTGTCTGAATGATGTGTGTGTGTGTGTGTGGTGTGTCTGAATGATGTGTGTGTGTGTGTGTGGTGTGTCTGAATGATGTGTGTGGTGTGTCTGAATGATGTGTGTGTGTGTCTGAATGATGTGTGTGTGTGTCTGAATGATGTGTGTGTGTGTCTGAATGATGTGTGTGTGTGTCTGAATGATGTGTGTGTGTGTCTGAATGATGTTTGTGTCTGAATGATGTGTGTGTGTGTCTGAATGATGTGTGTGTGGTACAGTATTCATGTTCTTTAGATATGCTGTAGAAAATGTTAGTGGCACTCCAGTCTATTTTCACCTCATTTCTCACCTGATTTACTTAACAAAAGCCACAATAGGTGGTCCAGGTACAGTGCCATTTGGAAGGTATTCAGACCCCTCAACTTTTTCCACACTTTGTTTTACGTTACAGCCTTTCCTCATCGAGCTACACACAATACCACATAATGACAAAAGCAAAAACAGGTTTTTAGAAATGTGCACCCAAAACATTTTTTTACCCCGGAAATATAACATTTACATAAGTATTCAGACCCTTTACCAGTACTTTGTTGAAGCACTTTTGGCAGCGATTACAGCCTCGAGTCTTCTTGGGTATGACGTTACAAGCTTGGCACACCTGTATTTGGGGAGGTTCTCCCATTCTTCTCTGCAGATCCTTTCATCTCTGTCAGGTTGGATGGGGTGCGTCGCTGCACAGCTATTTTCAGGTCTCTCCAGATATGTATGATCGGGTTCAAGTCCAGGCTCTGGCAGGGCCACTCAAGGACATTCAGAGACTTGTCCCGAAGCCCCTCCTGCGTTGTCTTGGCTGTGTGCTTAGGGTCGTTGTCCTGTTGAAGGTGAACCTTCAACCCAGTCTGAGGTCCTGAGCAGGTTTTAATCAAGGATCTCTCTACTTTGCTACGTTCATCTTTCCCTCGATCCTGACTAGTCTCAGGATCATCCCCACAGCATGATGCTGCCACCACCATGCTTCACCATAGGGATGGTGCCAGTTTTCCTCCAGACGTGAAACTTGGCATTCAGGCCAAAGAGTTAAATCTTGGTTTCATCAGATCAGAGAATCTTGTTTCTCATGGTTTAAGAGTCTTTAGGTGCCTTTTGGCAAACTCAAAGCGGGCTGTCATGTGCCTTTTACTGAGGAGTGGCTTCCTTCTGGCCATTCTACCATAAAGGCCTGATTGGTGGAGTGCTGCAGAGATGGTTGTCCTTCTGGAAGGTTCTCCCATCTCCACAGAGGAACTCTGGAGCTCATTCAGAGTGACCATTGAGTTCTTGGTCATCTCCCTGACCAAGGCCCTTCTCCCCTGATCGCTCGGCCAGCTCTAGGAAGAGTCTTGGTGGTTCCAAACTTCCACTTAAGAATGATGGTTGTCACTGTGTTCTTGGGGACCTTCAATGCTGCAGACATTTGTTGGTACCCTTCCCCAGATCTGTGCCTCTACACAATCCTGTCTCGTAGCTTAATTCCTTTGACCTCATGGCTTGGTTTTTGCTCTGACTTGCACTGCCAACTGTGGGACCTTATATAGACAGGTGGGTGCCTTTCCAAATCATGTCCAATCAATTGAATTTACCACATGCGGACTCCAATCAAGTTGTAGAAACATCTCAAGGATGATCAATGGAAACAGGATGCACCTGAGCTCAATTTCGAGTCTCATAACAAAGGGTCTGAATACTTATGTAAATAAGTTAATAAATGTTTTAATATATTTTTTTATAAATTTGCAAAAATGTTTTAACCTGTTTTTGCTTTATTATGCAGTGTTGTGTGTAGGTTGATGAGGAAAACAAATAATTGAATACATTTTAGAATAAGGCTGTATTCTAACAATGTGGAAAAAGTCAAGGGGTCTGAATACTTTCTGAATGCTCTGTATGACATGGCACACGTGGGTAAAACATTCTTATTCTTTTTTTAACCTTAAGTGTGTGTACATTACTATATTTATACTTGGGATAATGTTCTTCAGCAGAAAAAGTAAAGTTGCTGCAGTGGTCTTTAACAGCTTGATCCTGTTGTTCTTCTCCAGGGTAACGTGTCGTTGAAGGATCTGCAGGCACGACCTCTGGAGGTCTTCATGTGCAGTGTGCTGAAGAAGCAGGGCTATGGAGATGGCTTTAGGTGGCTGGCGCAATACATCGACTGACATCTAGGCAGCGCTTCTGTTGCTAAACGGACTCCATCTTTCTGGGGGGGAATGAAGAAGATAAGCTATCAAATGAAATGGGCATTATCGTCAACCCCCCCCCCCCCCCCCCACCCCATGTGGAAAGATGTGAAGCTCCAATCCGCTTTCTGATTGAGTACATCTGTCAATTTCAGCATTAATCGGTCAGTTTTAAAGGTTTCTATCTATGCAAACTTTTAAAAGTGGTTCATGGTCACGATTCAAGATGGGCTCGCGTGTAATAAATACTAAGTCCATTAATTATAACGTCAACCCGTTCTCTGGCATGTAATTAGAGTATCCCGATTCTATCCCAACTGATTTGATCATATCTGCAATTCAAGCTACAATATAGGGCAGATGATGTGTAACAATGTATAACCTTTATAAGGTATACTGTGAACTTTTAAAATTATTTCTGAAAAAATGATGGACCAAGTAGTTTTTAAATGAAATAAGATTATAAATGATAAGGATATTTATGTGAATGGTGGCAGTACAATGCTTGTTGCGTGTACATAGCAGTCCTACCTAGAATAAGATGTTCTTATCACTAAGAGGACATGAAAGAGAATAGACTGAGCATGATTATTCCGACAGACCGCGTTCTAATGCACCGACTAGAACGGTGTAAAATGTTATCTAAAGTTTAGGGGCCGAGTCCATTTGACCTGATTCTGTTTCTATACATGGCGTGTATCCCAGATGGCAGCATATTGACTATATAATGCACTACTTCAGAGAACCCATACTTTCTATGCCCCACCCTGGTGAAAAGTAGTGCACTAAATAGGGAATAGGGTGCCAACCCTGGTCAAAAGTAGTGCACTAAATAGGGAAAAGGGTTGACATTTGGTACGTATCCAGGGGGTTTGAGATCAATTGTAATTGTCCATGCAGCTATTGCCTTCAATGCACTCAGCCAAAGACGTATGCAAACTATTTTGCAAGTGACTTTGGGATGTTTACATATAATAGACCTGGGGGGAGGGGTTATAGTGGTGATGTAATGTTCGTCCTACTACAGTTTAATGAATGGTTATAGTGCCATGATATGCAGGTACATTGTAACAGGCCAGAACAAGAGACCGCCATTGCCATCATTCCATGGTATGCAGCAATAAAGCGGAATGACCATCAGTGGCCACTGCAATGCTAATCTTAACAAAAAGGCTATGCTACTCTACTAACACAGCTCTGGCAGAGGTTTCGTTAAAAAAATATAAATTATTGGTCCCTATTCAATCAGGTCTAGTTTAAAAATCCATATATTGGGTCCTTTTCAATCAAGTCTGGTTTAAAAATAGATGTATTTGGGCAGTATTTGATCAAGGCTGGTTTTTAAAAAATCCACTTGCATTCTTGGAGTGACGTACTACTCAAGGAAACACCAGATAGCCTGGGCACCAGCTTGAATAGGGCTCTTGGTCCTTGCCCTGTCCTGGTTGCAGACCTGGGTCATGTTCATTTGGCACCAAACGGATGAAAATGGACTGAAACGGCACTTGGACAATGGAAAACACTCATTTTCGTTTTCAGTTGCAATTTAAATGAAAAAATATGTTTTCCGTTGCGAACCCTAAAATGAACACGTCCCAGATATTTCTAGGCCTACTAGTAAATCTTCTTTGTTATTCTAAGCCTCTGTCATTTGCAACATTTCTTATTATCTTGATGTCAATTTAATTTTAATCTGAAATGGCCATCAGTGACATATTTTAGTTGATTATTTATTATCAGAATGTGAACTAATGGGAACCGGTACTTCCAGCCATGTAGGCTATTACTGCCTTATAGTTTAAATAGAGGGGAATGTTTCGGCAGTCTGATTCAGCCTTTTGATGATCTAATTGTCACTTCCTGTCTGCTGTGTAGTTCATTTTATTGAAATGATTTCTAATGTCCACGATGTGAAGTATTGGCTGTGTGATTCAGACAAATCTATGGTTGAAATGCTGCAGGTACTTCTTGACTATCAGTCCGATGATATGAGAGTACATCTGGAGCTCTGAATCTCTGGGAATAACAGCCTTTATATCAGCCAGTGTTGGGCTCAGTTCCAATTCAATTCAGGAACTAAACTCATATTCACATTTTATTCTCAAAGCTTTTTTAATGAGGAAAAATTGAATTGGAATATTAGTTTCCTACCTGAATTGAAATGGAACTGACCCCCAACGCTGTATATCAGTATTTAACTATTGAGTACCATTAACGTTTCTGTATTCACTGTAAATAATGTAAAATGGAGATGGTTTCTTTCTTTGTACAATTCACTATCCTGGAGCTGACAACACACGCAGGCTGTATCCCAAATAGCACCCTATTCCCTACATAGTGCACTGTTTTTGACTAAAGCCCTATTGACCCTGGTCCAATGTAGTGCACTATAAAGTATAGGTTGCCATTTGGCACATAGACATTATTACTGGATGTACTTATGATAACTCAGATCATTTTAATGTGAGAAATTCCATAAATATTTTTAACAATCAATCCTCACTTGTCATGTTTTGTTTTAAGGCTGTAGATAAAATTGCAAATGCTACAAATCCACATGTGATAATAAAGTATGTTTGAGATGAGCAGTATTTGCAAATACTGTATAAATACGCCATTAACTCAAAATATAATCTTCGGTGCAGGGCTGTTATCATGCAACTTCCAAAGAGGGCATCATAGCATATCTCTACCCACTCTGGGTGATGTAGCTCAGTCTCCTTTAGGTTTATATCAGAGTATTGTGGGTGATGTAGCTCAGTCTCCTTTAGGTTGTATATCAGAGTATTGTTGGTGATGTAGCTCGGTCTCCTTTAGGTTTATATCAGAGTATTGTGGGTGATGTAGCTCAGTCTCCTTTAGGTTTATATCAGAGTATTGTGGGTGATGTAGCTCAGTCTCCTTTAGGTTTATATCAGAGTATTGTTGGTGATGTAGCTCAGTCTCCTTTAGGTTTATATCAGAGTATTGTGGGTGATGTAGCTCAGTCTCCTTTAGGTTTATATCAGAGTATTGTGGGTGATGTAGCTCAGTCTCCTTTAGGTTGTATATCAGAGTATTGTGGGTGATGTAGCTCAGTCTCCTTTAGGTTGTATATCAGAGTATTGTGGGTGATGTAGCTCAGTCTCCTTTAAGTTTATATCAGAGTATTGTGGGTGATGTAGCTCAGTCTCCTTTAGGTTGTATATCAGAGTATTGTGGGTGATGTAGCTCGGTCTCCTTTAGGTGTATATCAGAGTATTGTTGGTGATGTAGCTCAGTCTCCTTTAGGTTTATATCAGAGTTTTGTTGGTGCTGCAGCTTAGTTGCGTCCCAAATGGCACCCTATTTTTTATTAAAGTGAACCCTATGGGCCCTGGTCAAAAGTAGTGGACCATAAAGGCAATAGGGTGGCCATTTGAGATGCAGACAAAGATGGCAAATCGCACTTTGAGCCTGTAGGCATTCATTATTTATCTGCTTCCAGAGTGGTGTCCTCTTCTGCCTGTCGCGCCACAAGGACAACAGTGGCTCAGCTTCTGCCGGGTCGTGCCTTTAAATTTCCCAGAGGGGAGAAATCATGTGTTAAAGGGTGCAGCGACAGTTTATTTGGCTATCACCTGTGTCTTCAGCACCCAGATACTTTTCTGTTTAGACCACTGAGCTAGGGTCGAGACCACTGAGCTAGGGTCGGGTGCTAGGGTTGAGACCACTGAGCTAGGGTCGGGAGCTAGGGTTGAGACCACTGAGCTAGGGTCGGGACCACTGAGCTAGGGTCGAGAGCACTGAGCTAGGGTCGGGACCACTGAGCGCACTGAGCTAGGGTAGGGGCAACTGAGCTAGGGTCGGGACCACTGAGCTATGGTCGGGACCACTGAGCTAGGGTCGGGACCACTGAGCTAGGGTCGAGAGCACTGAGCTAGGGTCGAGAGCACTGAGCTAGTGTCGGGACCACTGAGCTAGGGTCGGGACCACTGAGCTAGGGTCGAGAGCACTGAGCTAGGGTCGGGACCACTGAGCTATGGTCGGGACCACTGAGCTAGGGTCGGGACCACTGACCTAGGGTCGAGACCACTGAGCTATGACCGGGACCACTGAGCTAGGGTCGAGACCACTGAGCTAGGGTCGAGACCACTGAGCTAGGGTCGAGAGCACTGAGCTAGGGTCGGGACCACTGAGCTAGGGTCGGGAGCTAGGGTTGAGACCACTGAGCTAGGGTCGGGACCACTGAGCTAGGGTCGAGACCACTGAGCTAGGGTCGGGAGCTAGGGTTGAGACCACTGAGCTAGGGTCGGGACCACTGAGCTAGGGTCGAGACCGCTGAGCTAGGGTCGGGACCACTGAGCTATGGTCGAGACCGCTGAGCTAGGGTCGGGACCGCTGAGCTATGGTCGGGACCACTGAGCTATGGTCGGGACCACTGAGCTAGGGTCGAGAGCACTGAGCTAGGGTCGAGAGCACTGAGCTAGGGTCGGGACCACTGACCTAGGGTCGAGACCACTGAGCTATGATCGGGACCACTGAGCTAGGGTCGAGACCACTGAGCTAGGGTCGAGACCACTGAGCTAGGGTCGGGACCACTGAGCTAGGGTCGGGACCACTGAGCTATGGTCGGGACCACTGAGCTAGGGTCGAGACCACTGAGCTAGGGTCGAGACCACTGAGCTAGGGTCGAGACCACTGAGCTAGGGTCGAGACCACTGAGCTAGGGTCGAGACCACTGACCTAGGGTCGGGACCACTGAGCTAGGGTCGAGACCACTGAGCTAGGGTCGGGACCACTGAGCTATGGTCGGGACCACTGAGCTAGGGTCGAGACCACTGAGCTAGGGTCGAGACCACTGAGCTAGGGTCGAGACCACTGAGCTAGGGTCGAGACCACTGACCTAGGGTCGAGACCACTGACCTAGGGTCGGGACCACTGAGCTAGGGTCGAGACCACTGAGCTATGGTCGAGACCACTGAGCTATGGTCGGGACCACTGAGCTAGGGTCGAGACCACTGAGCTATGGTCGAGACCACTAGGCTATGGTCGGGACCACTGAGCTAGGGTCGGGACCATTGAGCTATGGTCGAGACAACTGAGCTATGGTCGGGACCACTGAGCTAGGGTCGGGACCACTGAGCTAGGGTCGAGACCACTGAGCTAGGGTCGAGACCACTGAGCTAGGGTCGAGACCACTGACCTAGGGTCGGGACCACTGAGCTAGGGTCGAGACCACTGAGCTATGGTCGAGACCACTGACCTAGGGTCGGGACCACTGAGCTAGGGTCGAGACCACTGAGCTAGGGTCGGGACCATTGAGCTAGGGTCGGGACCACTGAGCTAGGGTCGGGACCACTGAGCTAGGGTCGGGACCACTGAGCTAGGGTCGGGACCACTGAGCTAGGGTCGGGACCACTGAGCTAGGGTCGGGACCACTGAGCTAGGGTCGGGACCACTGAGCTAGGGTCGGGACCACTGAGCTAGGGTCGAGACCACTGAGCTAGGGTCGAGACCACTGAGCTAGGGTCGAGACCACTGACCTAGGGTCGGGAGCACTGAGCTAGGGTCGAGACCACTGAGCTATGGTCGAGACCACTGAGCTATGGTCGGGACCACTGAGCTAGGGTCGGGACCACTGAGCTATGGTCGAGACAACTGAGCTATGGTCGGGACCACTGAGCTAGGGTCGGGACCACTGAGCTAGGGTCGAGACCACTGAGCTAGGGTCGAGACCACTGAGCTAGGGTCGAGACCACTGACCTAGGGTCGGGACCACTGAGCTAGGGTCGAGACCACTGAGCTATGGTCGAGACCACTGAGCTAGGGTCGGGACCACTGAGCTAGGGTCGGGACCACTGAGCTAGGGTCGGGACCACTGAGCTAGGGTCGGGACCACTGAGCTAGGGTCGGGACCACTGAGCTAGGGTCGGGACCACTGAGCTAGGGTCGGGACCACTGAGCTAGGGTCGGGACCACTGAGCTATGGTTGAGCCTGTTGAGAGTGCAGTTTCATTTCCTGACGTTGGGAGGCAGTTTAGGACCAATGAAATGAAAACCTGTCTCCACGTTCAACTCTGACATAAACTTCCATTTTAGGTAACAGGGACTTGAAGTAAAGAATCCTATATTGAACCATGTATGTTGGATTTGTTGTTAAACTATCCATTGTCAGCCATTTTGTTGATCACATACAGTTATACATCACTATATTTCTACCTATTCCACAGAAATCACGTCAGAAAGGATTCAGAGATTTACCTCCCAAATCTTACAAGAATTACAGGAGAGATGCTATTTGTAAAGAGTAGTACTGAAAATGCAAGATGTTTTGGGCCCAATGTCTTTAATAGTAAAGTGCTCAGCCTAGGAGAAGTACATTCATGTTCACTATAACGTGCAATATACTAAAAACAACTAAAGTGATGGAATAATAATGGCAGCAATATACTCATAGAAAACAATGTAACGGTGAGAATTCAAGTATACACACAGAACTTCAAGTAGCATCCACGTTGTTTTATAAACACCAAAATAAAGACTGAGAATAGAACATTGACTGACACATTCTTTGAAGTGATTTACAGAGTTCCCCATAGGATAAGGTAGTGTCTGCGTCCCCAAATGGAAGACTAGTCCCTATATAGTACACTACTTTTGACCAGAGAGTCTGTATGAACCCTGGTAGAAAGTAGTGCACTATATAGGGAATAGGGTGCCATTTGGTATGTTACGTTGGTGGTGTACGTTGATGGGACAAGTAATATGCATTCTACAAGTTCTGAGTTGAAATAATACAAT
Organism: Salvelinus fontinalis; assembly: GCF_029448725.1. Classification (NCBI taxonomy): domain Eukaryota; kingdom Metazoa; phylum Chordata; class Actinopteri; order Salmoniformes; family Salmonidae; genus Salvelinus; species Salvelinus fontinalis. The sequence continues at coordinate 95,815,664 of NC_074665.1, read as the reverse complement.
AGGTTACAAAGGTCCCATAGCAGTTTCATAAGAGATATTAGTAATTACTGTGTCTATGTTAATCGATATATATAGTATTTTAAAGGTTTGTAGACCGCCGAGAGCCGTGTACATCAGTATACCTTTCAGCAATAAAGTAGCACAAAACCCTTCCTTCATAACAACCCTGTTACTAAGTCCTTGTATTTATCTACATAAATGCATGAAACACATTGATTTTCACAAATTATCCAATGAGTAACATTACTTTGACGACATCCGTCAAAATCGAAAGGAGAAATATGCTTCGTTAAGAAACTATTAAGAGAAAATAAAACAATGTCTCTCAGTAGTGGAATCCCCCCCTAAAGAGAGGCTTAAATCCCAAATGGTTCCCTGTATAGTGCACGACTTTAGACCAGAGCTTTATGGGCCCTGATAGAAACCTGTACACTATAAAGGGAACAGTGTTCCCATTTGGGGTATAACCAGAGTTTTTTTTCTTCCCGCTAGTCTCGTTGTCCTGCTTCATAGATCACTGCTACAGGATTGATATATACGCAACAACTCTGATTTTGGCAACAAAAGCAGGTAAATATCGAACCCCTTTTGCACTGTCTCAGGTCTCAATCCGTTCCATTTTAGCAGATCTGCGATTTCAATATTCAAGCAGATGTTCACAATGGAACATAGATGTATGATACTAGATGCATTTCTGACAGTAACAGTTGATGGCCAGATGATCAGATGATCGTTCTCTATGTTGTCGCTAGACGCTGAAACAGAACGCTCTTGCTTACAAAACAGAAAAGAATGAAGCAATAATTCACATATTTAAGACAAAAACTAGCAATCTCACCGCTGTACCCCCCCCTCCCCCCCACCCCACCTCCCACTCCCCAGATCCACATGGGGACAATACAGACAGAATTCCATGCCCCGAAATCCACAAATATTTTGCTGTTAGGAGACAAAGATGTGTGTGTCCCAAATGGCACCTGATTCCCTATTTAGTGCACTACTTTTGACCAGAGCCCTATGGGTGTCCCCATGAGACCTGGTCAAAAGTAGTGCATTATATAGGGAATAGGGTGCCATTTGGGATGCCATCAGCCATCATCCCTGTAGTTGTTGGCCAGTGGATCCATCCTGACCAGGCTCTCCGTTTGGGTTCAGTTTCTACCAGATGTATCCTCCGTCGTCTGCCTCCCCCTCTTCCTCTTCCTCCTCCTCCGCCTCTTCTCCGTTCTCCTCCGCCTCCTTCTCTTCCTCATCCTCCCATCCCACGCCACTCCCAAAATCTCCGGAATATCCCATCAGCTCATCTGCGAACGAGGGATGAAATGAAAAGAGTATTTCTCAGTTAACGAGTCTTATGATATCATGTGACAAAAGACTTCAGGTAACATACAGTAGGATGTTTGTAGGTAGTTAATACTGGTACATACTGCAGTCTCTCCTTGTCCATACACTGCTTTCAGAGTAAGGAAAGAAATGTGTCTTTTATATTTCAAATGAACTATCCCTTTAATACTGATGAAATTCAATCGAACCACCCTGCGCCGCCGTGGCCATCCCACTGCTCTGGACTGTTCAGTACAGTGTGATGTCCACACAGTGCATTTGTTTCAATCCTGGTCTTATTATAAGACCAAAGGCCATTTTGTTTTAGTCCTATACAGCCCTACGGTCCTATACAGCCCTATACAGCCGTATAACCCTACAACCATTTATCCCTATAGCCCTAGACAGGCCTATACAGTCCTACTGCCCTATACAGCCCTACGGTCCTATACAGCCCTATACAGCCTTATAACCCTACAACCATATATCCCTATATCCCATACAGCCCTATACAGTCCTACTGCCCTATACAGCCCTATAGTCCTATACAGCCCTATAGCCCTATACAGCCCTATACCCCTATACAGCCCTATACCCCTATACAGTCCTATACCCCTATACAGTCCTATACCCCTATACCCCTATACAGCCCTATACCCCTATATAGTCATACAACCCTATACCCCTATACAGTCTTATTCCCCTATACAGCCCTATACCCCATACAGCCCTATACAGTCCTATACCCCTATACAGTCCTATTCCCCTATACAGCCCTATACCCCTATACAGCCCTATACCCCTATACAGCCCTATACCTCTATACAGTCCTATTCCCCTATACAGCCCTATACCCCTATACAGCCCTATACCCCTATACAGTCCTATACCCCTATACAGTCCTATACCCCTATACAGCCCTATACCCCTATACAGTCCTATACCCCTATACAGCCCTATACCCCTATACAGTCCTATACAGTCCTACAGCCCATAATACTGATTGTTATTATATAACCACCGAGAAGTTCTTCACTACAGCCCTACAGCCCATAATACTGATTGTTATTATATAACCACCAAGAAGTTCTTCACTACAGCCCTACAGCCTGTAATACTAAAGCAATTGTACATGAGAGGTGCCTGCTAAATAACTGTTTTAGCACAGCTGTGCTGCGGCCATAGTTAGGAGGCGAAGCAGCTGTAAATGGAGTCTGAAGTGGAGGGAGTACAGGGCTTAGCATGTCTCTCCAAGAGGCTAAAAAGAGGTTTCGGCTTGAATATTTTCAGAAGGAGTCGAGTAATTGATTACGGGAGGAGGATTTAAAGCAGTATTCAAATGCATAGGATGTAGTGATCACAATATAGTAGCCGTATCTAGGAAAGCCAAAGTTCCAAAGGATGGGCCTAATATAGTGTATAAGAGGTCATACAATACGTTTTGTAGTGATTCATATGTTGATGATGTAAAGAATATTTGCTGCTCTGTGGTGTGTAATGACTGTCACGCCCTGGCCTTAGTATTCTTTGTTTTCTTTATTATTTTAGTTAGGTCAGGGTGTGACATGGGGAATGTTTGTGTTTTGTCGGTTTTGGGTGATTATATGGTAAAGGGGGTGTTGGGTGTAGTGTATGGGTTTGTGTTGAGTGCATGTGTCTAGCTGTGTCTATGTTGATTTAGTTTTCTAGGAGAGTCTATGGTTGCCTAAATGAGTTCCCAATTAGAGACAGCTGATTTCTGTTGTCTCTGATTGGGAGCCATATTTAGGGTAGCCATAGGCTTTCATTTGATGTGGGTAATTGTCTATGTTATACGTTTGTAGCCTGTGTGTGCACTTCGTTATTAGCTTCACGATCGTTTTCTTGTTTTGTTTAGTGTGTAAGTGTTTTTGTTTCGTTTTACCTTCGTATTCATTAAAAGGAATATGGCTTATTTTCCTACTGCTGCGTTTTGGTCCGTCAATCCTCCACACGATCGTGACAATGACGAGCAACCAGACGCTGCACTTGACGCATTTTTGACATTTGCTTATTCCAGTTACTAATAAGCACCCGCTAAGAAAATGACGGTAAAAACTGTTAAATCTCCTTGGATTGATGAGGAATTAAAAAATTGTAAAGTTAAGAGAGATGAGGCAAAAGGTATGGCAAATAAGTCTGGCAGCCCAACCGATTGGCAAATAGTACTGCAAATTAAGAAATCATGTGACTAAACTAAATAAAAATAAACTATACTATGAAACAAAAATAAATTATATAAAGAATGATAGTAAAAAGCTTTGGAGCACCTTAAATGAAAATTTGTGAAAAAAAGCAAACTCAGCTCCATCATTCATTGAATCAGATGGCTCATTCATCACAAAACCCACTGATATTGCCAACTACTTTAATGAATTTTTCATTGGTAAGCTTAGCAAATTTAGGCATGACATGCCAGCAACAAACGCTGACACTACACATCCAAGTATATCGGACCAAATTATGAAAGACAAGAATTGTACTTTTGAATTCCGTAAAGTGAGTGTAGAAGAGGTGACAAAAAATATTGTTGTCTATCAACAATGACAAGCCACCGGGGTCTGACTATCTGCATGGAAAATGACTGAGGATAATAGGGGATGATATTGGCACTCCTATTTGCCGTATCTTCAATTTAAGCCGACTAGAAAGTGGGTGCCCTCAGGCCTGGAGGGAAGCAAAAGTCATTCCGCTAACCAAGAATAGTAAAGCCCCCTTTACTGCCTCAAATAGCTGACCAATCAGTCTGTTACCAACCCTTAGTAAACTTCTGGAAAAAATGGTGTTTGACCAGATACAATGTTATTTTACAGTGAACAAATTGACAACAGACTTTCAGCATGCTTATAGGGAAGGACATTCAACAAGCACAGCACTTACACAAATGATGATGATTGGCTGGGAGAAATTTATGATAAAAAGATTGTGGGGGCTGTTTTGTTAGACTTCAGTGCAGCTTTTAACATTATCGATCGCAGTCTGCTGCTGGAAAAAAACATATGTGTTATGGCTTTACACCCTCTGCTATAACGTGGATAAAGAGTTACTTGTCCAACAGAACACAGAGGGTGTTCTTTAATGGAAGCCTCTCAAATATCATCCAGTTAGAATCAGGAGTTCCCCAGGGTAGCTGTTTAGGCCCTTTACTTTTTTCAATCTTTACTAACGACATGAGTAAAGCCAGTGTGTCTATGTATGTGGATGACTCAACACTATACACGTCAGCTACTACAGCGACTGAAATGACTGCAACACTTAACAAAGAGCTGCAGTTAGTTTCAGAGGGGGTGGCAAGGAACACGTTAGCCCTAAATATTTCCAAAACGAAAAGCATTGTATTTGGAACAAATCATTCACTAAACACTAAACCTCAGCTAAATCTCGTAATGAATAATGTGGAAATTGAGCAAGTTGAGGTGACTAAACTGCTTGGAGTAACCCTGGATTGTCCCCAAGTCCAGAACAGACTATGGGAGACACACAGTACTACCTAGAGCCATTACTACATGGAACTCTATTCCATATCAGGTAACTGATGCAAGCAGTAGAATCAGATTTAAAAAGCAGGTAAAATACACCCTATGAAACAGCGGGGACTGTGAAGAGACACACACACAGATACAGACACATGCACACGCTAGCACACACACTCTACACACAGCACTCTACACACAGCACTCTACACACAGCACTCTACACACAGCAATCTACACACAGCACTCTACACACAGCACTCTACACACACAGCACTCTACACACACAGCACTCTACACACACAGCACTCTACACACACAGCACTCTACACACAGCACTCTACACACACAGCACTCTACACACACAGCACTCTACACACACAGCACTCTACACACACAGCACTCTACACACACAGCACTCTACACACAGCACTCTACACACAGCACTCTACACACACAGCACTCTACACACAGCACTCTACACACAGCACTCTACACACAGCACTCTACACACACGCACATTGTAATATTGTTGTACGGTGGTATTATACATGTTGTATTGTAGATATGTAGTGGTATAATAATGTTTTATGATGTACTGTTTTATATTTTGTTTTACATGTAAGTACTTTAATCTGTTTGGACCCCAGGAAGAGTAGCTGTTGCCTTGGCAACAGCTAATGGGGATCCTTAATAAATACAAATGGGGGGGAAAGCATTTCCCTACACTCTTAATAAAATCTGCTAGCCATGTGCATGTGACCAATAAAAAGTGATTTGATTTGAAAGTGAGAGGAGGTTGAAAAGACTGAGGGAGGTTTGAATCTATTGAAGCTAGCAATAACAATGGAGAGGGTATGAAGAGGAAGATTGATGACACGTTCAAACAGAGTGAGGCGGACGCCAGTTACAGTTCTGGAGGTGAAGGGGTAGCCGGTGTTGTGAGGATCTCGGAGCCAGAGACTTGCATTGATGGACCTGGTTATTGATAAAGACAAGTTTGGTCCAGTGGGAGTGAGGGTGGAACCAGGCCTTTTGGCTGATTCATGGGTGGTTTCAGGTTGGGTGGAAAAGTTAGTGGGTGCTGTTGAGTGGGTGAAGGTAACCCGAAGTGGAGTGGTGATGTTGGTTTGTGTTTCTTCAGATCAGAGGGAGCAGGGCGCTCCGTGCGACACAACTTGGGGAAAGACCTGTATCTTGCTTTACACGCTTAGTTACAGGGCACCATTAAAGGGAGGGATTTCTGGGGTAGCGTTAAGTTTGGAGGTGGAACAATTCAAGTTGAAGATTCCTGGTGTTGGTGACGCTCGACGTTTGGTGCGACGAAGACCCGGTGGTGAGCACGGTGAATCAGAGGAGTCACCGTCAGTCCTTTTGAGTTTTGAACACTGGGGGCTGGTGGCACCTTAATTGGGGAGGACGGGCTCGTGGTAATGGCTGGAGTGGAATGGTATCAAATACATCAAACACATTTGTTTCCATGTGGTTGATGTCATTCCATTAACTCTGTTCCAGACATTGAGCCGTCCTCCCCTCAGAAGCCTCCACTGGTTTTGAGTCAGAGTCTCTACCCAACAAAGCCATGTTAGGATATATCAGGTATCCTGTTAGAGCTTCTCTTCTGAATCCACTGCTCTGTTTCAGCTGTAACGTTTATGGCCACAGCAGTGTATAGGACGGAGAGTCCAAGATGTGGGAAGTGTGCAGGAGGGCAATGGGGAAAGAGGATTGTGTCGTTTCGGTGGATTAAGTTGTGTGTGTTAACTGTCTATGATGCTGGGTGTCTATGATGCTGGGTGTCTATGATGCTGGGTGTCTATGATGCTGGGGATCATGGGAAGTGCCCGGTGTGAGAGAGGCAGATTGGGGTGGCTTTGAGTCAGAGTAGTACAGACGGTCTCGTACGCTGAGACAGTGAAGAAAGTAGAGGAGGAGGGGTCAAGGGTCAGGGATCCTGAGAGGATTCCAGTGAATAGTAGATCTGTGCCAGAACAGAAGGATAGGTCAACGAGTGATACAGGCTTCAGTAAGGTTGGCTTCTTAGTGTTTGTAGCAATGGTTATCAACTGTACCGCAGAAATGGAACGTAAATCACAGACAATAGATGTTGTGGTGGCAGCTGCAGAGATGTAGTTGGGTATACGAGATTTGACTTCAGAAGAGTTACAGGGTGTGTTGTCGCGTCCCCCCAGGCCGCTGGCATGGTGCAGGAGCAGATAGGATCAAAGTAGGGGAATGGGGTAGTGGGTTTTTAATGAGTGTAGGGTTAAGTTGGTAGGGTAATTAAAATATATGTATATCTTTATTTATTTATAATATTTCCCGGTTCCCATTTTGTATCACAAAGTGTAATGGATCTGTACTATGGTTTCGTTGGGGAAGGTAATGCCACATATTGGATACGAACTGCTGTTAAACCTCACAGAAGAAGAGGGGTCCTGTAGAGCAGTGTAGCCTGCTAAAAAAGTCCCTTTTGCACCTCGAGTGGACAGTTAAGCAATAAGGCACAGGAGGTGTGGTATATGGCCAATATACCACAGCTAAGGGCTGTTCTTATGCACGACGCAAAGTGGAGTGCCTGGACACAGCTCTTAGCCGTGGTATATTGGCCATATACCACACCTCCTGTGCCTTATTGCTATTATAAACTGGTTACCAATGTAATTAGAGCAGTAAAAATACATGTTTTGTCATACCCATTTCAGCCAATCAGCATTCAAGGCTCGAACCACCCAGTTTATAATTGCTTTTCTACAACGGGTCACCAATTAAATAAAAAACGTTATTTTGATAAATCTATTCATAGGCTTCCATTTCATCCCTCAACGAAAATATAGGCCCAGTCCCGACACATCTATGGTTGCTAGTCAAGCCGGCAGGCCGTTCATTCTGGTTAGGTTGACGGAGACGCGACCCCGTCATTAAGTCTTGTTGTTCTATATCTACAGTCGTGACCCAGTCGTTAAGTCTTTTTGTTCTATATCTACAGTCGTGACCCAGTCGTTAAGTCTTTTTGTTCTATATCTACAGTCGGGACCCAGTCGTTAAGTCTTTTTGTTCTATATCTACAGACGGGACCCTAGACCCCAGACGGGACCCAGTCGTTAAGTCTTGTTGTTCTATATCTACAGACGGGACCCAGTCGTTAAGTCTTGTTGTTCTATATCTACAGTCGGGACCCAGTCGTTAAGTCTTTTTGTTCTATATCTACAGTCGGGACCCAGTCGTTAAGTCTTTTTGTTCTATATCTACAGTCGGGACCCAGTCGTTAAGTCTTTTTGTTCTATATCTACAGACGGGACCCAGTCGTTAAGTCTTGTTGTTCTATATCTACAGACGGGACCCAGTCGTTAAGTCTTGTTGTTCTATATCTACAGACGGGACCCAGTCGTTAAGTCTTGTTGTTCTATATCTACAGACGGGACCCAGTCGTTAAGTCTTGTTGTTCTATATCTACAGACGCGACCCAGTCGTTAAGTCTTGTTGTTCTATATCTACAGACGGGACCCAGTCGTTAAGTCTTGTTGTTCTATATCTACAGACGCGACCCAGTCGTTAAGTCTTGTTGTTCTATATCTACAGAAGCGACCCAGTCGTTAAGTCTTGTTGTTCTATATCTACAGACGGGACCCAGTCGTTAAGTCTTGTTGTTCTATATCTACAGACGGGACCCAGTCGTTAAGTCTTGTTGTTCTATATCTACAGACGCGACCCAGTCGTTAAGTCTTGTTGTTCTATATCTACAGACGCGACCCAGTCGTTAAGTCTTGTTGTTCTATATCTACAGTCGTGACCCAGTCGTTAAGTCTTTTTGTTCTATATCTACAGAAGCGACCCAGTCGTTAAGTCTTGTTGTTCTATATCTACAGACGCGACCCAGTCGTTAAGTCTTTTTGTTCTATATCTACAGACGCGACCCAGTCGTTAAGTCTTGTTGTTCTATATCTACAGACGCGACCCAGTCGTTAAGTCTTGTTGTTCTATATCTACAGACGCGACCCAGTCGTTAAGTCTTGTTGTTCTATATCTACAGAAGCGACCCAGTCGTTAAGTCTTGTTGTTCTATATCTACAGACGCGACCCAGTCGTTAAGTCTTGTTGTTCTATATCTACAGACGGGACCCAGTCGGTAAGTCTTGTTGTTCTATATCTACAGAAGCGACCCAGTCGTTAAGTCTTGTTGTTCTATATCTACAGTCGTGTTCTAAATGTTCCATTGCCATGCTGGCTGGCAACGCTCTCATCCCTTGCTTGCTAGCTAGCCAACTAGGGCTAACTTCCAGTCACGTTTAAAAGTGAAGCCAAAATAACAGCAAAGTATCTGCGTGTCGTTTGACCTGTTTTTATATCGACATTTCTTATATCCATAAAAACGATGCTGATTCATGATTTCAACTGGCTGAGACAAGATGTCCGTCTCATCCTGACACGTTCATTAATTCTCAATAGGACGGTGGAGATCGAATTTCAATATCGAAACAATGTTGCACATGTCCAGAGACAGAAACATTTGTACAAACCCCCCTGTTGTTGCAAACCAAATGTTAGGCTAGAAGCATGGGGATATAATGTCTAGATGCTTTTTACAGTAGACATCAACTTAATGAATTAGTTGATGGGACACTGGATGCGCAGGCATTTCTCATAGGCGGACCCATACTAACAGTTTTTTTTTTTAGGAGTGGCTTAGGACGCGTCTCAACCAATCACAATGCCTGCTTTTTGTTATTGTCTAACCACCAAGAAGCTCTTCCCTACAGCCCTACAGCTCTTACCACAGTCAGGGTTGCCATGGATTCTAGAGCCCATCATTTCTCCTCCGTGCTGGTCGACACACCAACACTCTCCCATGCTCTGGTCACACTGCAGCTGCCTGTAGTAGCCGTCCTCGTCGCAGCTGGGGATGTACATGCCTGCAAAAACACACACACACTGTGTTGTTAAATATGTATGCACTGTGCTGCGGAGCTCTCTGCGCTGCCTCACACCGGTGGAAGAGATAAGTGGTGCATAAATGAAAAACGTCAGCGCAGCTTGTAGACCTGTGAGGAGACTCAGTCCGGAAAGGAAGGAGAGGTAACAGAGGAGGAGCTGTCTGTTGGAGAATGCCAGAGAGAGAGAGAGGTGAGAGAGAGGGTAGAAGAGAGGGAGAAAGACAGAGAGGGAGGCGGAAGAACAGAGGGAGAAAGAGAAAGAGAGAGAGGAAGAGAGAGGGACAGAAAAAACAGGGAGGCGATAGAGTGAGAGAGACACAGAAAAAATAGGGAGAGGCGAGAGAGTGAGAGACAGAGAGAGAGTAGTAGTATTAGTAGTATTTATGAGGATCGCCCAATGAGCTGCTGCTGAGGCAGAGGCTACTCTTCCTGGGGTCCAAACAGGAAACAACACATAAAACACATACCACTACCTACCTATCATACCTACCTATCTCAAGATAGCCAGGTGACACAACCAGGCATCACATACCACTACCTACCTATCATACCTACCTATCTCAAGATAGCCAGGTGATACAACCAGGCATCACATACCACTACCTACCTATCATACCTACCTATCTCAAGATAGCCAGGTGACACAACCAGGCATCACATACCACTACATAATACAATACAAAGTCCATCAAAATGTGTTTGTCTCAAAGAGAGAGAGACAGACTCTAGTCTGATTTATTGAGCCAGGCCTTTATTCAGGATGCATTAATCTATCTATATATTTACTCATGCATGTCTCTCTATGCCGTGATAGTGTCATTTTTATTAATATATTTTCTCATGTACAGTTGAAGTCGGAAGTTTAAATACACTTAGGTTGGAGTCATTAAAACTAGATTTTCAACCACTCAACAAATTCCTTGTTAACAAACTATAGTTTTGGCAAGCCGGTTAGGATATCTACTGTGTGCATGACAAGTAATGTTTCAACAATTGTTTACAGACAGATTATTCACTTATAATTCACTGTATCACAATTCCAGTGTCTCAGAAGTTTACATACACTAAGTTGACTGTGCCTTTAAACAGCTTAGAAAATTCCAGAAAATTATGTCATGGCTTTAGAAGCTTCTGATTGGCTAATTGACATCATTTGCGTCAATTGGAGGTGTACCTGTGGATGTATTTCAAGGCCTACCTTCAAACTCAGTGCCTCTTTGCTTGACATCATGGGAAAATCTAAAGAAATCAGTCAAGACCTCAGAATTTTTTTTGTAGACCTACACAAGTCTGGTTCATCTTGGTTCATCCAAATGCCTGAAGGTACCACCTTCATCTGTACAAACAATAGTACGCAAGTATAAACACCATGGGACCACGCAGCCGTTATACCGCTCAGGAAGGAGACGCCTTCTGTCACCTAGAGATGAACGTACTTTGGTGTGAAAAGTGCAAATCAATCCCAGAACAACAGCAAGGACCTTGTGAAGATGCCGAAGGAAACAGGTACAAAAGTATCTATATCCACAGTAAAACGAGTCCTATATCAACATAACCTGAAAGGCCGCTCAGCGAGGAAGAAGCCACTGCTCCAAAACCGCCATAAAAATGCCAGACTATGATTTGCAACTGCACATGGGGACAAAGATAGTACTTTTTGGAGAAATGTCCTCTGGTCTGATGAAACAAAAATAGAACTGTTTGGCCATAATGACCATCGTTATGTTTGGAGGAAAAAGGGGGATGCTTGTAAGCCGAAGAACACCATCCCAACCGTGAAGCACGGGGGTGGCAGCATCATGTTGTGGGGGTGCTTTGCTGCAGGAGGGACTGGTGCACTTCACAAAATAGATGGCATCATGACGAAGGAAAATTATGTGGATATATTGAAGCAACATCTCAAGACATCAGTCAGGAAGTTAAAGCTTGGTCGCAAATGGGTCTTCCAAATGGACAATGAGCCCAAGCATACTTCCAAAGTTGTGGCAAAATGGCTTAAGGACAACACTGTCAAGGTATTGGAGTGGCCATCACAAAGCCCTGACCTCAATCCTATAGAACATTTGTGGGCAGAACTGAAAAAGAGTGTGTGAGCAAGGAGGCCTACAAACCTGACTCAGTTACACCAGCTCTGTCAGGAGGAATGAGCCAAAATTCACCCAACTTATTGTGGGACGCTTCTGGAAGACTACCCAAAACGTTTGACCCAAGTTAAACAATTTAAAAGCAATGCTACCAAATACTAATTGAGTGTATGTAAACTTCTGACCCACTGGGAATGTGATGAAAGAAATAAAAGCTGAAATAAATCATTATCTCTACTATTATTCTGACATTTAACATTCTTAAAATAAAGTGGGGATCCTAACTGACCTAAAACAGGGAATTCTTACTAGGATTAAATGTCAGGAATTCTGAAAAACTGAGTTTAAATGTATTTGGCTGAGGTGTATGTAAACTTCCGACTTCAACTGTATGTCTATGTCTTGATAGTGTCATGTGAAAATGGTTGACAGTCCTGTGACAGTTTCCCCTCTGTTTCAGCCTCCTCCCTTCAGACCAACTGTCAAACACAACTGCCACTTTACATAAACACTGTAGCGAGGGGGCGGAGTTACAAATGCCCCCAAAATAAAGAGACAAGACAAGGAATAAAACAAGTCCCAATGGGGAACTAACTTTAAACTTGTCTTCAAATATTTAAAGCCTGTTTTTGGTTTGGTTCCTCCTTATCCTTAGTTGGTACCCATACTGCACCATACTGTAACATACTGCACCATACCCCACCATACTGCACCATACACCCAACATACTGCACCATACCCCACCATACTGCACCATACACACAACATACTGCACCATACCTCATCATACTGCACCATACCCCAACATAATGCACACCATACCCCACCATACTGCACCATACCCCATCATACTGCACCATACCCCAACATACTGCACCATAATGTACCATACCCCACCATACTGCACCATACCCCAACATACTGCACCATACCCCAACATACTGCACTATACCCCAACATACTGCACCATACCCCACCATACTGCACCATACCCCAACATACTTCACCATACCCCACCATACTGCACTATACCCCAACATACTGCACCATACCCCAACATACTGCACCATACCCCAACATACTGCACCATACCCCACCATACTGCACTATACCCCAACATACTGTACCATACCCCAACATACTGCACTATACCCCAACATACTGCACTATACCCCAACACACTGCACTATACCCCAACATACTGCACCATACCCCAACATACTGCACCATACTGTACTATACTGCACCATACCTCATCATACTGCACCATACCCAAACATAATGCACCATAATGTACCATACCCCACCATACTGCACCATACCCCAACATACTGCACTATACCCCAACATACTGCACCATACCCCATCATACTGCACCATACCCCCAACATACTGCACCATACCCCATCATACTGCACCATACCCCAACATACTGCACCATACCCCACCATTCTGCACTATACCCCATCATACTGCACCATACCCCAACATACCTCATCATACTGCACCATACCCCATCATACTGCACCATACCCCAACATACTGCACCATACCCCAACATACTGCACCATACCCCAACATACTTCACCATACTGCACCATACCCCAACATACTGCACCATACCCCATCATACTGCACCATACCCCATCATACTGTACCATACCCCAACATACTGTACCATACCCCAACATACTGTACTATACTGCACCACACCATACTGCACAATGCCTCATCATACTGCACCATACCCCACCATACTGCACCATACCCCATCATATTGCACCATACCCCAACATACTGCACCATACCCCACCATTCTGCACTATACCCCATCATACTGCACCATACCCCAACATACCTCATCATACTGCACCATACCCCATCATACTGCACCATACCCCAACATACTGCACCATACCCCAACATACTGCACCATACCCCAACATACTTCACCATACTGCACCATACCCCAACATACTGCACCATACCCCATCATACTGCACCATACCCCATCATACTGTACCATACCCCAACATACTGTACCATACCCCAACATACTGCACCATACCCCACCATACCCCAACATACTGCACCATACCCCATCATACTGCACCATACCCCAACATACTGCACCATACCCCAACATACCTAATCATACTGCACCATACCCCCAACATACTGTACCATACCCCAACATACTGCACCATACCCCACCATACTGCACCATACCCCAACATACTGCACCATACCCCATCATACTGCACCATACCCCAACATACTGCACCATACCTAATCATACTGCACCATACCTAATCATACTGCACCATACCTAATCATACTGCACCATACCCCAACATACTGCACCATGCCCCATCATACTGCACCATACCCCAACATACTGCACCATACCTAATCATACTGCACCATACCCCATCATACTGCACCATACCCCAACATACTGCACCATACCTAATCATACTGCACCATACCCCATCATACTGCACCATACCCCAACATACTGCACCATGCTGTACTATACTGCACCATACTGTACTATACTGTACTATTCTGCACCATACACCACCATACTGTGCCATACCTAATCATACTGCACCATACCCCAACATACTGCACCATACCCCACCATACCTCACCATACCCAAACATACTGTACCATACCCCAACATACTGCGCCATACCCCAACATACTGCACCATACCCCAACATACTGCACCATACCCCAACATACTGCGCCATACCCCAACATACTGCACCATACCGTACTATTCTGCACCATACCCCAACATACTGCGCCATACCCCAAAATACTGCACCATACTGTACTATTCTGCACCATACACCACCATACCTCATCATACTGTACCATACTGCACCATACCCCAACATACTGTACCATACTGCACCATACCCCCAACATACTGCACCATACCCCACCATACTGTACCATACCCCACCATACCCCACCATACTGCACCATACTGCACCATACCCCACCATAATGTACCATACCCCACCATACTGCACCATACCCCACCATACTGCACCATACTGTACTATACTGCACCATACTGTACTATACTGTACTATTCTGCACCATACCCCACCATACTGTACTATACTGTACTATTCTGCGCCATACCCCACCATACTGCGCCATACTGTACTATACTGTACTATTCTGCACCATACCCCACCATACTGTACTCTTCTGCGCCATACCCCACTATACTGCGCCATACTGTACTATTCTGCGCCATACCCCACCATACTGCGCCATACTGTACTATACTGTACTATTCTGCGCCATACCCCACCATACTGCACCATACTGCACTATACTGTACTATTCTGCACCATACCCCACCATACTGCACCATACCCCACCATACTGCACCATACCCTACCATACTGCGCCGTACTGTACTATACTGTACTATTCTGCACCATACCCCACCATACTGCACCATACCCCACCATACTGTACTATACTGTACTATTCTGCACCATACCCCACCATACTGCACCATACCCCACCATACTGCACCATACTGTACTATACTGTACTATTCTGCACCATACCCCACCATACTGCACCATACCCCACCATACTGCACCATACCCCACCATACTGCACCATACTGTACTATACTGTACTATTCTGCACCATACCCCACCATACTGCACCATACCCCAACATACTGCACCATACCCCAACATACTGCACCATACCCCAACATACTGTACCATACCCCAACATACTGCACCATACCCCACCATACTGCACCATACCCCACCATACTGCACCATACCCCATCATACTGCACCATACCCCAACAAACTGCACCATTCTGCACCATTTTGCTGTAGGGGCATTAGGTATCCTTGAGCAGAGGAGTAAAATCACAATCATGTCAGTCGGCCTGTTTTTGGTTTGGTTCCTTGTTGTCCTTTGATTGGCACCTCTACTGACAGGCCTGCCAATCACAACACTGGAAGGAGACTCTCTCTCTCTGGAGTTGGTTGTGTGAGGGTGCTGTGTGTGGTGAGAGGTTGCTGTCCCTTTTTTGTTCAGAGGAGTGAGAGGAGGAGTGAGAGGAGGGAGGGAGAGGAGGAGTGAGAGGAGGGAGGGAGAGGAGGGAGGGAGAGGAGGGAGTGAGAGGAGGGAAGCTGAGGAGGGAAGCAGAGGAGGGAAGGAGAGGAGGGAGGGAGGGATGGAGTGAGAGGAGGAGTGCGAGGAGGGAGTGAGAGGAGGAGGGAGAGGAAGGAAGGAGAGGAGGGTGTGAGAGGAGGGAGGGGAGGGAGTGAGAGGAGGAGGGAGGGAGGGAGGGAGGGAGGGAGGGAGGGAGGGAGGAGGGAAGGAGAGGAGGGAGGGGAGGAGTGAGAGGATGGAGTGAGAGGAGGGAGGGAGAGAGAGGAGGGAGTGAGAGGAGGAAGAGGAGGGAGTGAGAAGAGGGAAGGAGAGGAGGAGGGAGGGAGGGAGAGGAGAGAGTGAGAAGAGGGAGGGAGAGGAGGGAGAGGAGAAGGGAGGGAGGGAGAGGGAGTGAGAGGAGGGAGGGAGAGGGAGTGAGAGGAGGGAGGGAGAGGAGGGAGGGAGAGGAGGGAGTGAGAGGAGGGAGGGAGTGAGAGGAGGGAGTGAGAGGAGGAAGAGGAGGGAGTGAGAGGAGGGAAGGAGAGAGAGGAGGGAGTGAGAAGAGGGAGGGAGAGGAGGGAGAGGAGGAGGGGAGGAGGGAGGGAGTGAGAGGAGGGAGTGAGAGGAGGGAGTGAGAGGAGGGAGGGAGAGGAGGGAGGGAGAGGAGGGAGGGAGAGGAGGAGGGAGGGAAAATGAATAAAGCAGTAGTTGTGTTTCTGAAAGAGGAGCACCTTGTCAAGCGGATGGTTGAGACAGGTGTTACTCTAAATGATGTGTTTTTGCTAATCACGCCGCTTTTCTCCCCGGATACCAGGGTTACTTTATCCAATGTGCCAACGTTCATTCCAGATGGCAACCTGATGCGAGAGCTCACACGTTACGGGAAAGCCAAAGACAGTTATTACTTGGATGTTAAAACCCACAACTGAAACATGTTACTGCTTGTAAAAGGCAGGTATCTGGTATCAGGTGAGGTATGAGGGGAAAGTCTACATGGTTTATGTGACTACAGGTGAGGTATGAGGTGAAAGTCTACATGGTTAATGTGACTGCAGGTGAGGTATGAGGGGAAAGTCTACATGGTTAATGTGACTGCAGGTGAGGTATGAGGGGAAAGTCTACATGGTTTATGTGACTGCAGGTGACGTATGAGGGGAAAGTCTACATGGTTGAAGAATATTTGAAGAAGATTAATTTACAGGATTTTTTTTCTCATGATGTAGAGAAGTTTATCAGGACAGTCAATCCCATTAAGACATCCGTGGGCTTGGATAAAGTTACTCAGAGGGTGCGTTGGCGTCTGAATGGCCGTGTTGCAGCGGGAAGAGAAGAAGATCCAGCAAAGGAAAGAAAGTAGTGGAAAAGAAAAGTCCATAAAACATGATGATCAGCATCACAGGGGGAGATCTTTCCCTTGTCTGTTACCTCTGTTGATGGGTCTGATCAGCATCACAGGGGGAGATCTTTCCCTTGTCTGTTACCTCTGTTGATGGGTCTGATCAGCATCACAGGGGGAGGTCTTTCCCTTGTCTGTTACCTCTGTTGATGGCTCTGATCAGCATCACAGGGGGAGATCTTTCCCTTGTCTGTTACCTCTGTTGATGGGTCTGATCAGCATCACAGGGGAGATCTTTCTCTTGTCTGTTACCTCTGTTGATGGGTCTGATCAGCATCACAGGGGGAGATCTTTCCCTTGTCTGTTACCTCTGTTGATGGGTCTGATCAGCATCACAGGGGGAGGTCTTTCCCTTGTCTGTTACCTCTGTTGATGGCTCTGATCAGCATCACAGGGGGAGATCTTTCCCTTGTCTGTTACCTCTGTTGATGGGTCTGATCAGCATCACAGGGGAGATCTTTCTCTTGTCTGTTACCTCTGTTGATGGCTCTGATCAGCATCACAGCGGGAGATCTTTCCCTTGTCTGTTACCTCTGTTGATGGCTCTGATCAGCATCACAGGGGGAGGTCTTTCCCTTGTCTGTTACCTCTGTTGATGGCTCTGATCAGCATCACAGGGGGAGATCTTTCCTTTGTCTGTTACCTCTGTTGATGGCTCTGATCAGCATCACAGGGGGAGATCTTTCCCTTGTCTGTTACCTCTGTTGATGGCTCTGTTCAGCATCACAGGGGGAGATCGTTCCCTTGTCTGTTACCTCTGTTGATGGGTCTGATCAGCATCACAGGGGGAGATCTTTCCTTTGTCTGTTACCTCTGTTGATGGCTCTGATCAGCATCACAGGGGGAGATCTTTCCCTTGTCTGTTACCTCTGTTGATGGTTCTGATCAGCATCACAGGGGGAGATCTTTCCCTTGTCTGTTACCTCTGTTGTTGGCTCTGATCAGCATCACAGGGGGAGCTCTTTCCCTTGTCTGTTACCTCTGTTGATGGCTCTGATCAGCATCACAGGGGGAGATCTTTCCCTTGTCTGTTGGCTCTGTTGATGGCTCTGATCAGCATCACAGGGGGAGATCTTTCTCTTGTCTGTTACCTCTGTTGATGGCTCTGATCAGCATCACAGGGGGAGACCTTTCTCTTGTCTGTTACCTCTGTTGATGGCTCTGATCAGCATCACAGGGGGAGACCTTTCTCTTGTCTGTTACCTCTGTTGGTTATCTTTTGACAGGTGCATTTATTTTGGTCTGGTCAACACTGGACACGAGCAGCAGTGTTACACCTCCATTTGCATGAGGTGGGCCAAGGGCTGGTGGACATTATCTCCAGAGTGACAGCTTTCCATCTACAAGCTGCACAGAGACTTCTGTACCAGCAGGGGGTGTGCTGGAGAGACACTGTTTGGGCTGTTCTGAGGAGAGTAGGGGACCTTGGGTAGGACACTGGTACTTGTTCCTGTTGGATATGGAGCAGGTTGATATGTCAGTCATTACTCTGTTCTACCGCTCTGTGCTTTGGGCATGTTCACAGAGATGTTTCACAGTCAGGAGCATGGAGGAGTCACCGTTTCACAACCCACTTCTCCAGACCAGAGTGCTGACCAATGCCATCTTGCAGGTCATAGCGGGGTTTAATAAGTTGGGTGACCTGCAAGAAGAGGATGGATGGAAATCTACCAGCGACATGGCGAAGGCTTCCTCCATAAAGTCAACCAGGCTGCTGCAGCAGGAGGTGGTGGGGGTCCGTGCTGCACTAGGTATAGAGTAGCCAACAGGAGGAGGGTCTAGGTATAGAGTAGCCAACAGGAGGAGGGTCTAGGTATAGAGCAGCCAACAGGAGGAGGGTCTAGGTATAGAGTAGCCAACAGGAGGAGGGTCTAGGTATAGAGTAGCCAACAGGAGGAGGGTCTATGTATAGAGTAGCCAACAGGAGGAGGGCCTAGGTATAGAGTAGCCAACAGGAGGAAGGTCTAGGTATAGAGTAGCCAACAGGAGGAGGGTCTGGGTATAGAGTAGCCAACAGGAGGAGGGTCTAGGTATAGAGTAGCCAACAGGAGGAGGGTCTAGGTATAGAGTAGCCAAGAGGAGGAGGGTCTAGGTATAGAGTAGCCAACAGGAGGAGGGTCTAGGTATAGAGTAGCCAACGGGAGGAGGGTCTAGGTATAGAGTAGCCAACAGGAGGAGGGTCTAGGTATAGAGTAGCCAACAGGAGGAGGGTCTAGGTATAGAGTAGCCAACAGGAGGAGGGTCTAGGTATAGAGTAGCCAACAGGAGGAGGAGGGTCTAGGTATAGAGTAGCCAACAGGAGGAGGAGGGTCTAGGTATAGAGTAGCCAACAGGAGGAGGAGGGTCTAGGTATAGAGTAGCCAACAGGAGGAGGGTCTAGGTATAGAGTAGCCAACAGGAGGAGGGTCTAGGTATAGAGTAGCCAACAGGAGGAGGGTCTAGGTATAGAGTAGCCAACAGGAGGAGGAGGGGGCGGGGTGTACGGAGCCCAGAGCTGTGCTGCTGGGGCTGGTTCCGACTCGGCTGACACTGGACCATGTATATGGGGAGGCTGGTGAACCGTCTGGGGGACTTTGTGGTGGTGTGGGGCGTCAGAGGGGGCTCTATATACCCTGGACGAGGAGGGGGGCTTGGTTCTAACTTTGTAGTCTGTTGAAGTGGGGTTTGTGCTGCTGGTGATGTAAAGGTTTTATGAAATAAAACTCCTCTCTCCCTGAGCCTGCTGTGGGCTCCATGGGGTTCACCTTAACACTGCTCTCCAATCAGCCTGATTAGGCCTTGATCCTGGCTGCTGCCTGTCTGTTTAATGAGCATCCTCCAGCTCCCCTGCTGCTGCAGACACCTTGTTACACAACTACACACAAACTACACACACACACACACACACACACTAGCCACGGCACACTCCTAACACAATGTGCTCCAGGCACCTTCTCAGTACTACACAAGTACACACACACACTGTACCTCACCCCACAGACACACACCAGCCACAACACGGGCAGACGCCAGCAGCAGCAGCTCACACCCGCCCACACCAGAACAGGCTGACGAGTAGATCAGGGGGAATAGATCCTCCACACCTTATTCCTTATGTGAAACCATATGTCTAGGAAACACACACACCTTATTCCTTATATGAAACCATATGTCTAGGAAACACACACACCTTATTCCTTATGTGAAACCATATGTCTAGGAAACACACACCTTATTCCTTATGTGAAACCATATGTCTAGGAAACACACACACCTTATTCCTTATGTGAAACCATATGTCTAGGAAACACACACACCTTATTCCTTATGTGAAACCATATGTCTAGGAAACACACACACCTTATTCCTTATATGAAACCATATGTCTAGGAAACACACACACCTTATTCCTTATGTGAAACCATATGTCTAGGAAACACACACACCTTATTCCTTATGTGAAACCATATGTCTAGGAAACACACACACCTTATTCCTTATGTGAAACCATATGTCTAGGAAACACACACACCTTATTCCTTATGTGAAACCATATGTCTAGGAAACACACACACCTTATTCCTTATGTGAAACCATATGTCTAGGAAACACACACACCTTATTCCTTATGTGAAACCATATGTCTAGGAAACACACACACCTTATTCCTTATGTGAAACCATATGTCTAGGAAACACACACACCTTATTCCTTATGTGAAACCATATGTCTAGGAAACACACACACCTTATTCCTTATGTGAAACCATATGTCTAGGAAACACACACACCTTATTCCTTATGTGAAACCATATGTCTAGGAAACACACACACCTTATTCCTTATGTGAAACCATATGTCTAGGAAACACACACACCTTATTCCTTATGTGAAACCATATGTCTAGGAAACACACACACCTTATTCCTTATGTGAAACCATATGTCTAGGAAACACACACACCTTATTCCTTATGTGAAACC
This sequence comes from Salvelinus fontinalis, assembly GCF_029448725.1. Taxonomy (NCBI): domain Eukaryota; kingdom Metazoa; phylum Chordata; class Actinopteri; order Salmoniformes; family Salmonidae; genus Salvelinus; species Salvelinus fontinalis. The sequence continues at coordinate 95,794,325 of NC_074665.1, read as the reverse complement.
ATATGTCTAGGAAACACACACACCTTATTCCTTATGTGAAACCATATGTCTAGGAAACACACACACCTTATTCCTTATGTGAAACCATATGTCTAGGAAACACACACACCTTATTCCTTATGTGAAACCATATGTCTAGGAAACACACACACCTTATTCCTTATGTGAAACCATATGTCTAGGAAACACACACACCTTATTCCGTATGTGAAACCATATGTCTAGGAAACACACACACCTTATTCCTTATATGAAACCATATGTCTAGGAAACACACACACCTTATTCCTTATATGAAACCATATGCCCAGGAAACACACACACCTTATTCCTTATGTGAAACCATATCTCTAGGAAACAAACACACCTTATTCCTTATGTGAAACCATATGTCTAGGAAACACACACACCTTATTCCTTATGTGAAACCATATCTCTAGGAAACACACACACCTTATTCCTTATGTGAAACCATATGTCTAGGAAACACACACACCTTATTCCTTATATGAAACCATATGTCTAGGAAACACACACACCTTATTCCTTATATGAAACCATATGTTCAGGAAACAATTTAGTAGAAAACCTTTCAGTTGATAGCAGAGTCATAGACACCAATATAGAACAGAGTCATAGACACTAATATAGAACAGAGTCATAGACACTAATATAGAACAGAGTCATAGACACTAATATAGAACAGAGTCATAGACACTAATATAGAACAGAGTCATAGACACTAATATAGAACAGAGTCATAGACATTAATATAGAACAGAGTCATAGACACTAATATAGAACAGAGTCATAGACACTAATATAGAACAGAGTCATAGACACTAATATAGAACAGAGTCATAGACGCTAATATAGAACAGAGTCATAGACACTAATATAGAACAGAGTCATAGACACTAATATAGAACAGAGTCATAGACACTAATATAGAACAGAGTCATAGACACTAATATAGAACAGAGTCATAGACACTAATATAGAACAGAGTCATAGACACTAATATAGAACAGAGTCATAGACACTAATATAGAACAGAGTCATAGACACTAATATAGAACAGAGTCATAGACACTAATATAGAACAGAGTCATAGACACTAATATAGAAAACATTTCAGTTGATAACAGAGTCATACACTAATATACTACATTAGGTCATCTTATTGTGTACGTCCCAAATGACACCCGATTCCCTACATAGTGCACTACTTTTAACCACAGCCATATGGACCCTGGGCAAAAGTAGTGTACTATGTAGGGAATAGGATGCCATTTGGGGCAAACTTCCTGTAAAGTCCCTGTTATAAGACAGACACTTACCAGGCTTCTTCTTGGCCACTTGTTGAACCTGGATCCTCTCTAGTTCAGCCAGACAAGCGGGCTCTGAGGAAGACAACAGAGAAGGGATGCCGGGAAAAGCATTTCAACCGTTCTATTCTAAATGGAATTTCAATCAATCGTTTTCATAATCACACTTTTCTCCTGTATTGATTGGTTTAGTAAATCTTGTATTTCATTCTTTTATACTCTTATTGATTATCAACTAAGTGCTGAGTGAACTAGTATAATGGATGTCTTTGGATGAGAGAGAGAGAGCGAGAGGGAGAGAGAGAGAGAGAGAACAAGAGAGCGATAGAGAGAGACAGAGGAAGAGAGAGACAGAAAGAGAGAGAGAAAGAGACAGAGAGAGAGAAGAAAAGGGCAACCAGTGAAGAACAAACACCATTGTAAATACAACCCATATTTATGGTTATTTATTTTCCCTTGTGTATTTTAACCATTTGTACATTGTTACAACACTGTATATATATAATATGACATTTGTAATGTCTTTATTGTTTTGAAACTTCTGTATGTGTAATGTTTACTGATAATTTTTATTGTTTATTTCACTTTTGTATATTATTATTACCTCACTTGCTTTGGCAATGTTAACACATGTTTCCCATGCCAATAAAGCCCATTGAATTGAATTGAATTGAGAAAGAGAGAGAGAGAAAGAGAACGAGAGAGAGAGAGAGAGAAAGAGAGAGAGAAAGAGAACGAGAGAGTGAGAGAGAGAAAGAGAGAGAGAGAGAGACAGAGAGACAGAGACAGAGAGACAGAGAGACAGAGAGAGAGAGACAGAGAGACAGAGAGACAGAGAGAGAGAGTCAGCCAGTCAGTCAGTCAGTAACACTCACATCCCCAGAAGCAGAGGCAACACTATTGGTGATGTATTTATATAGCAGTGGATCTCAGCAGTCTAACAGCCTTAAGATTAAATAGATAGATTTTAAAAACTTGTCAGGGATAGCACAATACGGTCAGGACTTATTTCCATTGTGGTCCTTAAACCCCAGATTGGTCACACACTCACTTTCCCTCCAAAACAGAACCCTGGGTCAGCCAGTCAGTCAGTCAGCCAGTCAGCCAGTCAGTCAGTCAGCCAGCCAGCCAGTAAGCCAGTCAGTCATCCAGCCAGCCAGTCTGTAACACTCACTTTCCCTCCAAAAACAGAACCCTGGGTCAGCCAGTAAGTCAGCCAGTCAGTCAGTCAGTCAGTCAGCCAGTCAGTCAGTCAGTCAGTCAGTCAGTCAGTAACACTCACTTTCCCTCCAAAAACAGAACCCTGGGTCAGCCAGTCAGTCAGCCAGTCAGTCAGTCAGCCAGTCAATCAGCCAGTCAGTCAGTCTGTAACACTCACTTTCCCTCCAAAAACAGAACCTTGGGTCAGCCAGTCAGTCAGTCAGCCAGTCAGCCAGTCAGTCAGCAGGTCAGCCAGTCAGCCAGTCAGTCAGCCAGTCAGCCAGTCAGTCAGTCTGTAACACTCACTTTCCCTCCAGAAGCAGAGGCACCACTCTGCGGTGGATACCCTCCCGTCCAGTCAGCCAGTCAGTCAGTCAGTCAGTCAGCCAGTCAGCCAGTCAGTCAGTCAGTCAGCCAGTCAGTCAGTCAGTCAGTCAGTCTGTAACACTCACTTTCCCTCCAGAAGCAGAGGCACCACTCTGCGGTGGATACCCTCCCGTCCAGTCAGCCAGTCAGTCAGTCAGTCAGTCAGCCAGTCAGTCAGTCAGTCAGCCAGTCAGTCAGTCAGTCAGTCAGTCTGTAACACTCACTTTCCCTCCAGAAGCAGAGGCACCACTCTGCGGTGGATACCCTCCCGTCCAGTCAGCCAGTCAGTCAGTCAGTCAGTCAGCCAGTCAGCCAGTCAGTCAGTCTGTAACACTCACTTTCCCTCCAGAAGCAGAGGCACCACTCTGCGGTGGATACCCTCCCGTCCTTGTAGCCGTCACAGGAGTTGAAGAAGGGCCGGATGCACACCTCATACTTGTCCAGGTTGATAGCTGCCAGCTCGGCCTGAATTCAAATGTACTTTATTTTATTTGGGGTAAAAAAAATAACACATAATGTACTGTATGTGTAAAACTAGATGAGTATCTGATCACAGAAAGAGAACAGCTGAGAGTATTCATTTAAACACTTGTTTTCAAAGTGGTCCTCCATGGTAAAACAAATAAAAGGATTAACAGACAAGACAAAGTTACCTGGTCCAGATACAGATCCGTATTAGTATCCAGTTTAGAGAACATCCAGCCTATGGAATCCTTACAGCTGGCCACCAGGCTCTTGTCCAGGACTGAGGATAGAAAACATAATTATACATTTGATTTACTAGATGTCTGTCAAGACACATCAAATCAAAGTGCAGGTCAAATCAAATCCCAGTTCAATTCAAATCAATCAAAACAAGGACCAAGTGAAACCAAATGTGATTAGTTTAGTTAGTTAGTTAGTTAGTTAGATTAGTTTATGGAACCCAGCACTCCCTGGAAAACAGAGGGTTACTGAGTGGACTATCCTGGCTCAACAAATACCAGGAAATGACTTGATTGTCAATGTGATTCACGTCACTTCTCCTCTTCCTGCCTACTGTCACATAAGGCATATTTTAAAGGAGGCCTTCACAGGGTGCCTGCTATCTCTGTCTAGACGGGAGGGCTGAGAATGACAGAGTGGATGTATGAATGTTTATGTGTCTATCCTTTATTATACTGGGCAATGTCATAATCCATATTTCATCAACTTACAGTTCTATGTTTCACCCTGATCTGTTATTCTCAGTAGTTGTGTGATTGGGAGTTATGTGATGTCATGTTGCTGTGATGTCATGTTGCTGTGATGTCATGTTGCTGTGATGTCATGTTGCTGCGATGTCATCTTGCTGCGATGTCATGTTGCTGTGATGTCATGTTTCTGTGATGTCATGTTGCTGTGATGTCATGTTGCCGTGATGTCATGTTGCCGTGATGTCATGTTGCCGTGATGTCATGTTGCTGTGATGTCATGCTGCTGTGATGTCATGTTGTTGTGCTGTCATGTTGCTGTGATGTCATGTTGCTGTGATGTCATGTTGTGATGTCACGCTGTTCTCTCTTAGTTCCCTGTCTCTCCTCCCTCTATCTCTGATCACAGGTGATGAGCTGCACCTGTGACAGAGGGAATGCTATGGGGTGGGGCTTCAGCCCTCCTGGAGAACATCTGAGAGGGTGTCTCTGTGAGGAGGCCATGTAGGAAGCAATATTAAATCTCCCTTTACCTTTCGCATGATACAACGTGGTCCTGAGTTTAATTCAATACGGTCCAGGCGAAGGTCTGTCTGTGACACTGATGACTTTCAAACACATTGCAACTCAAACAGGAATGTGCTACTTTGTGTATAGCTCTTTATTGGGTGAAGATTTCATTATGGACTGTCATAACTGAGATGTCAGCTGTGAATCAGAGCATAAAGGAGTGTACTGGACGAGAGGAGAGAGAGGAAAGAGAGACGAGAGAGAGACGAGAGAGAGAGAGGAATGAGAGAGAGAGAGCGAGACAGAGACGAGAGAGAGAGAGAGAGAGAGAGAGAGGAGAGGGAGAGAGAGTGAGAGGGAGAGAGAGGAGAGAGAGTGAGAGGGAGAGAGAGAGCAAGAGAGGAATGAGAGAGAGTAGAGAGCAGAGAGAGTAGAGGGAGCAGAGAGAGAGAGATGGAGAAAGAGAGACAAGAGGCAGTGCCAGGTCCAGGAACCCACAAACACACACAAACACACTCACCTGAGGCGGTGCCAGGTCCAGGCTTGCCTGAGTTGTTCTGCTTGGCGTTTCCATGGAGCAGTTGGAACCAGTCTCTGAGGCGGTCTCCAAGGTCTGCCAGGTCCTGCCCAGTACAGCTCTCTGCTATGGGAAGGAAAGGCCCACAGCTCATAACATAACATGTATATCATCGCTACCACACATTAGGACAGGTCCACAAATACCATACAGTAGGACAGGTCTCACTGAGTCCACAACTACCATACAGTAGGACAGGTCTCACTGAGTCCACAACTACCATACAGTAGGACAGGTCTCACTGAGTCCACAACTACCATACAGTAGGACAGGTCTCACAACTACCATACAGTAGGACAGGTCTCACAACTACCATACAGTAGGACAGGTCTAACTGAGTCCACAACTACCACACAGTAGGACAGGTCTCACTGAGTCCACAACTACCATACAGTAGGACAGGTCTCACTGAGTCCACAACTACCATACAGTAGGACAGGTCTCACTGAGTCCACAACTACCATACAGTAGGACAGGTCTCACTGAGTCCACAAATACCATACAGTAGGACAGGTCTCACTGAGTCCATAACTACCATACAGTAGGACAGGTCTCATTGAGTCCACAACTACCATACAGTAGGACAGGTCTCATTGAGTCCACAACTACCATACAGTAGGACAGGTCTGACTGAGTCCACAACTACCATACAGTAGGACAGGTCTGACTGAGTCCACAACTACCATACAGTAGGACAGGTCCACAACTACCATACAGTAGGACAGGTCTCACTGAGTCCACAACTACCATACAGAAGGACAGGTCTGACTGAGTCCACAACTACCATACAGTGGGACAGGTCCACAATTACCATACAGTAGGACAGGTCTCACTGAGTCCACAACTACCATACAGTAGGACAGGTCTCACTAAGTCCACAACTACCATACAGTAGGACAGGTCTGACTGAGTCCACAACTACCATACAGTAGGACAGGTCCACAATTACCATACAGTAGGACAGGTCTCACTGAGTCCACAACTACCATACAGTAGGACAGGTCTGACTGAGTCCACAACTACCATACAGTAGGACAGGTCTCACTGAGTCCACAACTACCATACAGTAGGACAGGTCTCATTGAGTCCACAACTACCATACAGTAGGACAGGTCTGACTGAGTCCACAACTACCATACAGTAGGACAGGTCTCACTGAGTCCACAACTACTATACAGTAGGACAGGTCTGACTGAGTCCACAACTACCATACAGTAGGACAGGTCTCACTGAGTCCACAACTACTATACAGTAGGACAGGTCTGACTGAATCCACAACTACCATACAGTAGGACAGGTCTGACTGAGTCCACAACTACCATACAGTAGGACAGGTCTGACTGAGTCCACAACTACCATACAGTAGGACAGGTCTCACTGAGTCCACAACTACCATACAGTAGGACAGGTCTCATCGAGTCCACAACTACCATACAGTAGGACAGGTCTCACTGAGTCCACAACTACCATACAGTAGGACAGGTCTGACTGAGTCCACCACTACCATACAGTAGGACAGGTCTCATTGAGTCCACAACTACCATACAGTAGGACAGGTCTCACTGAGTCCACCACTACCATACAGTAGGACAGGTCTCACTGAGTCCACAACTACCATACAGTAGGACAGGTCTCATTGAGTCCACCACTACCATACAGTAGGACAGGTCTCACTGAGTCCACCACTACCATACAGTAGGACAGGTCTCACTGAGTCCACAACTACCATACAGTAGGACAGGTCTCATTGAGTCCACCACTACCATACAGTAGGACAGGTCTCACTGAGTCCACAACTACCATACAGTAGGACAGGTCTCACTGAGTCCACCACTACCATACAGTAGGACAGGTCTCAGAGTCCACAACTACCATACAGTAGGACAGGTCTCAGAGTCCACAACTACCATACAGTAGAACAGGTCTGACTGAGTCCACAACTACCATACAGTAGGACAGGTCTCACTGAGTCCACAACTACCATACAGTAGGACAGGTCTCAGAGTCCACAACTACCATACAGTAGGACAGGTCAGACTGAGTCCACAACTACCATACAGTAGGACAGGTCTCACTGAGTCCACAACTACCATACAGTAGGACAGGTCTCACTGAGTCCACAACTACCATACAGTAGGACAGGTCTGACTGAGTCCACAACTACCATACAGTAGGACAGGTCTCAGAGTCCACAACTACCATACAGTAGGACAGGTTTGACTGAGTCCACAACTACCATACAGTAGGACAGGTCTCATTGAGTCCACACCTACCATACAGTAGGACAGGTCTCACTGAGTCCACAACTACCATACAGTAGGACAGGTCTCACTGAGTCCACAACTACCATACAGTAGGACAGGTCTCATTGAGTCCACACCTACCATACAGTAGGACAGGTCTCACTTAGTCCACAACTACCATACAGTAGGACAGGTCTCACTGAGTCCACAACTACCATACAGTAGGACAGGTCTCATTGAGTCCACAACTACCATACAGTAGGACAGGTCTCATTGAGTCCACAACTACCATACAGTAGGACAGGTCTCACTGAGTCCACAAATACCATACAGTAGGACAGGTCTCACTGAGTCCACAAATACCATACAGTAGGACAGGTCTCACTGAGTCCACAAATACCATACAGTAGGACAGGTCTCACTGAGTCCACTACTACCATACAGTAGGACAGGTCTCATTGAGTCCACAACTACCTCATTCACTATCTCAATAAATATATCTGTATCTGCAATAATCAACACATTATCCCCAGCAACACAATGATCTAGCTAGCTAATGTAGACGTCAACAACCTGCTGTACCAGTAGACACTGAGATGAATAACTGTTTGAATCTACTGGCATTTCCACACGACCAAGAGTCACGGACAATCAATGTTGTGTCTGGATATCATGATATATGTCCACTCTAAATAACGAATGGCATCATGACGGAAAGACTATTTCACTCACAGAGTGGGAGACTTTTCAATCAGACCACTGCTAGCCTACCTGCTAACCCCAGTCTCTCAGATCGACTTGTATTGATCTCAACGAGAGACAGCTGCTGTATGAGGAGGTGGTGAGGGAGGGAAAAGGTATCCTCTCTCATAGAATAACGCATCATTAGGCTTCAGTCATATCAACATCACGAAACAGCTACGTTCAATAGATGTCTTCTGTTGGCAGCTAGCTAACACAGGGCGCTGTCTGACAAACAGCTAGAGACCTTGACACACAGAGGACACTGACCAAACAACACACACCCTGACAGAACAACACACACTGACAGAACAACACACCCTGACAGAACAACAACACACCCTGACAGAACAACAACACACTGACAGAACAACACACACTGACAGAACAACACAACCTGACAGAACAACACACCCTGACAGAACAACACACCCTGACAGAACAACACACCCTGACAGAACAACACACCCTGACAGAACAACAACACACTGACAGAACAACAACACACACTGACAGAACAACACACCCTGACAGAACAACACACCCTGACAGAACAACACACACTGACAGAACAACAACACACCCTGACAGAACAACACACACTGACAGAACAACAACACACACTGACAGAACAACACACACACTGACAGAACAACAACACACTGACAGAACAACACACACACTGACAGAACAACACACACACTGACAGAACAACACACCCTGACAGAACAACAACACACACTGACAGAACAACACACCCTGACAGAACAACACACACTGACAGAACAACACACCCTGACAGAACAACACACACTGACAGAACAACACAACCTGACAGAAGAACACACACCCTGACAGAACAACACACCCTGACAGAACAACACACACTGACAGAACAACAACACACACTGGCAGAACAACACACACACTGACATAACAACAACACACTGACACAACAACACACCCTGACAGAACAACAACACACCCTGACAGAACAACACACACTGACAGAACAACAACACACACTGGCAGAACAACACACACACTGACAGAACAACAACACACCCTGACAGAACAACACACACTGACAGAACAACAACACACTGACAGAACAACACACCCTGACAGAACAACACACCCTGACAGAACAACAACAACACACTGACAGAACAACACACACACTGACAGAACAACACACCCTGACAGAACAACAACACACTGACAGAACAACACACCCTGACAGAACAACACACCCTGACAGAACAACAACAACACACTGACAGAACAACACACACACTGACAGAACAACACACCCTGACAGAACAACAACACACCCTGACAGAACAACACACACACTGACAGAACAACACACCCTGACAGAACAACAACAACACACTGACAGAACAACACACACACTGACAGAACAACACACCCTGACAGAACAACAACACACCCTGACAGAACAACAACACACCCTGACAGAACAACAACACACCCTGACAGAACAACACACCCTGACAGAACAACACACCCTGACAGAACAACAACACACCCTGACAGAACAACAACACACCCTGACAGAACAACACACACACTGACAGAACAACACACCCTGACAGAACAACAACACACCCTGACAGAACAACACACCCTGACAGAACAACAACACACCCTGACAGAACAACAACACACCCTGACAGAACAACAACACACCCTGACAGAACAACAACACACCCTGACAGAACAACACACACTGACAGAACAACACACCCTGACAGAACAACACACCCTGACAGAACAACACACCCTGACAGAACAACACACACCCTGACAGAACAACACACCCTGACAGAACAACACACCCTGACAGAACAACACACCCTGACAGAACAACACACCCTGACAGAACAACACACCCTGACAGAACAACACACACTGACAGAACAACAACACACACTGACAGAACAACACACCCTGACAGAACAACACACCCTGACAGAACAACACACACTGACAGAACAACAACACACACTGACAGAACAACACACCCTGACAGAACAACACACCCTGACAGAACAACACACACTGACAGAACAACAACACACACTGACAGAACAACAACACACACTGACAGAACAACACACCCTGACAGAACAACACACCCTGACAGAACAACACACACTAACAGAACAACAACACACCCTGACAGAACAACACACACTGACAGAACAACACACCCTGACAGAACAACACACCCTGACAGAACAACAACACACACTGACAGAACAACACACACTGACAGAACAACACACACTGACAGAACAACACACCCTGACAGAACAACACACACTGACAGAACAACAACACACACTGACAGAACAACACACCCTGACAGAACAACAACACACCCTGACAGAACAACAACACACACTGACAGAACAACACACACTGACAGAACAACAACACACCCTGACAGAACAACAACACACCCTGACAGAACAACAACACACCCTGACAGAACAACACACACTGACAGAACAACACACACTGACAGAACAACACACCCTGACAGAACAACACACCCTGACAGAACAACACACCCTGACAGAACAACAACACACCCTGACAGAACAACACACCCTGACAGAACAACAACACACCCTGACACAACAACACACCCTGACAGAACAACAACACACACTGACAGAACAACACACCCTGACAGAACAACACACACTGACAGAACAACAACACACACTGACACAACAACACACCCTGACAGAACAACACACACCCTGACAGAACAACACACACTGACAGAACAACACACACCCTGACACAACAACACACACACTGACAGAACAACACACACCCTGACAGAACAACACACACTGACAGAACAACACACACCCTGACACAACAACACACACCCTGACAGAACAACACACACTGACAGAACAACACACACTGACAGAACAACACACACTGACAGAACAACACACACTGACAGAACAACACACACTGACAGAACAACAACACACACTAACACAACAACACACACTGACAGAACAACACACACACTGACAGAACAACAACACACACTGACAGAACAACACACACTGACAGAACAACACACACTGACAGAACAACACACTGACAGAACAACACACTGACAGAACAACACACTGACAGAACAACACACACACTGACAGAACAACAACACACACTGACAGAACAACAACACACACTGACAGAACAACACACACTGACAGAACAACACAATGACAGAACAACAACACACCCTGACAGAACAACACACACTGACAGAACAACACCCTGACAGAACAACACCCTGACAGAA
>NC_074665.1:95695327-95777827 GCF_029448725.1 Salvelinus fontinalis | reverse complement strand
GTGAGAGAGCGAGAATTGAATTGAGAGAGAGGAGAGAGAGAGGGAGAATTGAATTGAGAGAGAGAGAAGAGAGAGAGAAAGGGGGAGAGAGGGAGAATTCAATTGAGAGAGAGGAGGAGGAGAGAGAGAGGAGAAGAGAGAGAGGTTGGGAGATAGGGGAATTTAATTGAGAGAGAGGAGGAGAGAGAGGGGAGAGAGAGGGAGAATTGAATTGAGAGAGAGAGGAGGAGAGAGAGGGGGGAAGAGAGAGGGAGAATTGAATTGAGAGAGAGGAGGAGGAGGAGAGAGAGGGAGAATTGAATTGAGAGAGAGAGAGAGAGGAGGAGAGAGAGGGGGAGAGAGAGGGAGAATTGAATTGAGAGAAAGGAGGAGGAGGAGAGAGAGGGGGAGATATAGGGGTATTTAATTGAGAGAGGAGGAGAGAGAGGGATAATTGAATAGAGAGAGAGAGGAGGAGGAGAGAGAGGGGGAGATATAGGGGTATTTAATTGAGAGAGGAGGAGAGAGAGGGAGAATTGAATTGAGAGAGAGAGGAGGAGAGAGGGGGGGAGAGAGAGGGATAATTGAATTGAGAGAGAGAGGAGGAGGTATGTTAGTACCTGAGAGGCGTAGTTGTGTCTATCCGTACCACACACAGGGGAGGCAGCGGCCACAGGGCAGGGCTTACAGGTGTTCTCATGAGGCATCAGCTCTACAGGCTCTCTGCTTCAACAGAGGAAACATGGAAAATAGTTAACAGACACAGACGATGCCTACTTGCGTATCTATAATAACTCCCGTAATACAACTTCTAAACAATCACAAAGGGAGGACATAAGATACAACTTTTTTTTTAACTACGTCAACTTGACTCTGCTTGGCTTGTTCATCTGCTCTACTGAACATTGGGGTTGATACTTAGTGAGCAGCACATCCGCTTCCAAAAGCAAACCCCAATAGCTTCCTGTACTCTACATTAGCATGAGCATTAGCATTAGCAGTAGTATGAGCAGTAGCATGAGCAGTAGCATTAGCATGAGCAGTAGCATTAGCATGAGCAGTAGCAGTAGCATGAGCAGTAGCATTAGCATGAGCAGTAGCATGAGCAGTGGCAGCAGTAGCATGAGCAGTAGCATGAGCAGGGCCTCTTACTTAATGATGCTGAGCAGGGTTAGCAGTTAGCACGGCTGTGTTCATGCTTATAACTCTTCATTCCACACCACTGTGGCTCCCTCATCTCAAGGGTAGCGTCAAGAAGATGAAGCTGTTTATTGAGGAAGATAAATGTCCTGCTGTCGCTGCATATAGACTTTGCAGGGAATAATGTTGAAATCCGTTAACACGTCTTTTTCCGATTACGTTTGTTCCCGGCCACTATTTCTGTTTTTCACGAGAAGCAGATATATAGCGCTACGAGAGATAGACAGCAGTGGGGCTTTGTGTTGCCATGGCCACCATGGTTGTTATGTTATTTCATTATTGCGACGCCGTCCTTTACATTTGACCTTGAAAGCCTGAGGTTCAGAGACTAGGTCTCTATCAGAGGTATTTAAATCTCATGCTTTCACTTAGATCAAAATGTGTCATAAATAATAATATCTCAAAGGTTCATCTATAACCATCATGGTGTATCTAGTCTACTGGGTAAAGGTTCATCTATAACCATCATGGTGTATCTAGTCTACTGGGTAAAGGTTCATCTATAACCATCATGGTGTATCTAGTCTACTGGGTAAAGGTCCATCTATAACCATCATGGTGTATCTGGTCTACTGGGTGAAGGTTCATCTATAACCATCATGGTGTATCTAGTCTACTGGGTAAAGGTTAATCTATAACCATCATGGTGTATCTAGTCTACTGGGTAAAGGTCCATCTATAACCATCATGGTGTATCTGGTCTACTGGGTAAAGGTTCATCTATAACCATCATGGTGTATCTGGTCTACTGGGTAAAGGTTCATCTATAACCATCATGGTGTATCTAGTCTACTGGGTAAAGGTTCATCTATAACCATCATGGTGTATCTAGTCTACTGGGTAAAGGTTCATCTATAACCATCATGGTGTATCTAGTCTACTGGGTAAAGGTTCATCTATAACCATCATGGTGTATCTAGTCTACTGGGTAAAGGTTCATCTATAACCATCATGGTGTATCTGGTCTACTGGGTAAAGGTTCATCTATAACCATCATGGTGTATCTGGTCTACTGGGTAAAGGTTCATCTATAACCATCATGGTGTATCTAGTCTACTGGGTAAAGGTTCATCTATAAACATCATGGTGTATCTGGTCTACTGGGTAAAGGTTAATCTATAACCATCATGGTGTATCTAGTCTACTGGGTAAAGGTTCATCTATAACCATCATGGTGTATCTGGTCTACTGGGTAAAGGTTCATCTATAACCATCATGGTGTATCTAGTCTACTGGGTAAAGGTTCATCTATAACCATCATGGTGTATCTAGTCTACTGGGTAAAGGTTCATCTATAAACATCATGGTGTATCTGGTCTACTGGATAAATAATAATATCCCAAAGGTTCATCTATAACATCATGGTGTATCTGGTCTACTGGGTAAAGGTTCATCTATAACCATCATGGTGTATCTGGTCTACTGGGTAAAGGTTCATCTATAACCATCATGGTGTATCTAGTCTACTGGGTAAAGGTTCATCTATAACCATCATGGTGTATCTAGTCTACTGGGTAAAGGTTCATCTATAACCATCATGGTGTATCTGGTCTACTGGGTAAAGGTTAATCTATAACCATCATGGTGTATCTGGTCTACTGGGTAAAGGTTCATCTATAAACATCATGGTGTATCTGGTCTACTGGGTAAAGGTTCATCTATAACCATCATGGTGTATCTAGTCTACTGGGTAAAGGTTCATCTATAACCATCATGGTGTATCTAGTCTACTGGGTAAAGGTTAATCTATAACCATCATGGTGTATCTGGTCTACTGGGTAAAGGTTAATCTATAACCATCATGGTGTATCTGGTCTACTGGATAAAGGGAGAATATTATTAATTATGTAGAATAACACCCGAGAGAGATACTCTACCTGCTTATTGTGTGTGTGTGTGTGTGTGTGTGTGTGTGTGTGTGTGTGTGTGTGTGTGTGTGTGTGTGTGTGTGTGTGTGTGTGTGTGTGTGTGTGTGTGTGTATGTGTGTGTGTGTGTGTGTGTGTGTGTGTGTGTCTGATGCACAACAAAACAATACGAGGGAAGTGTCACGTTTAGTTTGACTACATTTTTGATGGATGAACCCCAAATGGAAAACCTATTCCCTACAAAGTGCACTACTTTTGAGGAGAACCCTATGGTCAATAGTAGTGCACTATAAAGGAAATAGGATGCTATTGAGGATGCAGCCTATACCTTTTAAATTAATCACGGCACAGCAGGAATGTTCTAGTTGAAATGACATCATTCTGGAAGTACAGACGTGCAGCACGTTGGCACGACGACAGCGATGTAATCAATAGTGCTGCTGTTCAGAAGACATGCTGACTGACGCCTGCTGTCAACGATAACACCACGGAATAAGCTCCCCTGGCGAGCACAGTTTTCCCTCCAGGACCAATGATATGCAGACTCTCCCCACCCAGATGACTCTGCCTGTGAATCTTCGAGTGATTGATTGATTGATTGATTACCCACCTGTGCTCCAGCTTTTTCCGGTTGACATTGACACACGTTGCTCTCTGGTAACCCTGGGTAACACAGATCTTGTGGCGGCTACACTTCACCTTCTGGCACGGATCCTTGGTGGTGTCCACAGCTGGAAGAGGAGGAGGAGGTGGAGGAGGGGGAGGGGGAGGAGGGGGAGGGGGAGGAGGTGGAGGAGGGGGAGGGGGAGGAGGGGGAGGGGGAGGAGGTGGATGAGGGGGAGGGGGAGGAGGGGGAGGGGGGGTGGAGGAGGAATAGGAGGAGGTGGAATAGGAGGAGGAGGAGGAATCGGAGGAGCAGGTGGAGGAATAGGAGGAGGAGGTGGATGAAGGGGAGGAGGAGGTGGAGGAGGAGAGAAAAATAAAATAAAGAAGAAGAAGAAGAAGGAAATGAAAGTTCATTTTCTGATCATATAAATATATAAAGCTTTTTAACCCCAGAGAAACACAGACAGTGCAGTTCCCCAGTTTTAGGGGTTAAGGGACTTGTTCAAGGGCACAACGGCTGGAGAGATAATAGCAGGTATGATACATAGCAGGTGTGACATATAGCAGGTATGATACATAGCAGGTATGACACATTTTTAAAACATTTTAACCTTTATTTAACTAGGCAAGTCAGTTAAGAACAAATTCTTATTTACAATGACGGCCTAGGAACAGTGGGTTTAACTGCCTTCTTCAGGGGCAGAACGACATATTTTTACCTTGTCAGCTCGGGGATTCAATCTAGCAACCTTTCGGTTACTAGTCCAACACTCTAACCACTAGACTACCTGCTACCCCTAGCTGTAACGTCCTGACCAGAGTTCTTATGTGTTTTGCTTGTTTAGTGTTGGTCAGGACGTGAGCTGGGTGGGAATTCTATGTTGTGCGTCTAGTTTGTCTGTTTCTGTGTCCAGCCTAATATGGTTCTCAATCAGAGGCAGCTGTCAATCGTTGTCCCTGATTGAGAATCATATATAGGAGGCTTGTTTTGTGTTGGGATTTTGTGGGTGATTGTTTCCTGTCTCTGTGTTTTGTCTGCACCAGATAGGCCTGTCTCGGTTTTCACATTTGTTATTTTGTTACTTATAGTAGTGTTACCGTTTATTCGTCTATTAAACATGTTGAACACTAGCCGCGCTGCATTTTGGTCCTCTCCTTCATCCCAGGAAGAAAACCGTGACACTAGCAGGTATGACACAGTACATAGTAGGTATGACACAGTACATAGCAGGTATGACACACAGCAGGTGTGATACACAGCAGGTATGATACACAGCAGGTATGATACACAACAGGTATGACAGTAGCAGGTATGATACAGTACATAGCAGGTATGATACAGAGCAGGGATCTGACATATAGCAGGTATGACACAGTACATAGCAGGTATGATACATTGCAGGTATGATACACAGCAGGTATGATACATAGCAGGTATGATACACAGCAAGTATGATACACAGCAGGTATGATACACAACAGGTATGACATTAGCAGGTATGATACAGTACATAGCAGGTATGATACAGAGCATGGATCTGACATATAGCAGGTATGACACAGTACATAGCAGGTATGATACATTGCAGGTATGATACATAGCAGGTATGATAAATAGCAGGTGTGATACATTGCAGGTATGATACATACCAGGTATGACAGTAGCAGGTATGATACAGTACATAGTAGGTATGATACATAGCAGGTATGATACACAGCAGGTATGATACACAGCATGTATGATACACAACAGGTATGACAGTAGCAGGTATGATACAGTACATAGCAGGTATGATACAGTACATAGCAGGTATGATACATAGCAGGTATGATACATAGCAGGTATGATACACAGCAGGTATAATACACAGCATGTATGATACACAACAGGTATGACAGTAGCAGGTATGATACAGTACATAGCAGGTATGATACAGTACATAGCAGGTATGATACATAGCAGGTATGATACACAGCAGGTATGATAGACAGCAAGTATGATACACAGCAGGTATGATACACAACAGGTATGACAGTAGCAGGTATGATACAGTACATAGCAGGTATGATAAAGAGCAGGTATGATACATAGCAGGTATGATACATAGCAGGTATGATACATACCAGGTATGACAGTAGCAGGTATGATACAGTACATAGCAGGTATGATACAGTACATAGCAGGTATGATACACAGCAGGTATGATACACAGCAGGTATGATACACAGCAGGTATGATACATAGCAGGTATGATACACAGCAGGTATGATACATAGCAGGTTTGATACACAGCAGGTTTGATACACAGCAGGTAATATATGTAGCAGGTATGATACACAGCAGGTAATATAGGTAGCAGGTATGATACACAGCAGGTAATATAGGTAGCAGGTATGATACACAGCAGGTAATATAGGTAGCAGGTATGATACACAGCAGGTAATATAGGTAGCAGGTATGATGCACAGCAGGTAATATATGTAGCTGGTATGATACACAGCAGGTAATATAGGTAGCAGGTATGATACACAGCAGGTAATATAGGTAGCAGGTATGATACAGGTACATTGAGATTCAGACATGCGGGTGCACAAGTCATCAATCAAATACTGTATATACACTATGCATACAAAAGTATGTGGACACCCCTTCAAATTAGTAGATTCTGCTATTTCAGCCACACCCGTTGCTGACAGGTGTATAAAATTGAGCACACAGCCAAGCAATCTCCATAGACAAACATTGGCAGTGGAATGGCCTTACTAAAGAGCTCAGTGACTTTCAACGTGGCACCGTCATAGGATGCCACCTTTCCAACAAGTCAGTTCTTCAAATTTCTGCCCTGCTAGAGCTGCCCCGGTTAACTGTAAGTGCTGTTATTGTGAAGTGGAAACGTCTAGGAGCAACAACAGCTCAGCCGCAAAGTGGTAGGCCACACAAGCTACAGAACGGGACCGGCGAGTGCTGAAGTGGGTAGCACGTAAAAATCATCTGTCCTCGGTTGCAACACTCACTACCGAGTTCCAAACTGCCTCTGGAAGCAACGTCACCACAATAACTGTTTGTCGGGAGCTTCAGAAAAAGGGTTTCCGTGGCCGAGCAGCCGCACACAAGCCTAAGATCACCAAGCGCATTGCCAAGTGTCGGCTGGGGTGGTGTAAAGCTCGCCGAAATTTGACTCTGGAGCAGTAGAAATGTTCTCTGGAGTGATGAATCACGTTTCACCATCTGGCAGATCGACGGACAAATCTGGGTTTGGCGAATGCCAGGAAAACGCTATCTGCCCCAATGCATAGTGCCAACTGTACAGTTAGGTGGAGGAGGAATAATGGTCTGGGGCTGTTTTTCATGGTTCGGGCTAGGCCCCTTACTTTCAGTGAAGGGAAATCAACGCTACAGCATACAATGACATTCTAGACGATTCTGTGCTTCCACCTTTGTGGCAACAGTTTGGGGAAGGCCCCTTTCCTGTTTCAGCATGACAATGCCCCTGTGCACAAAGCGAGGTCCATACAGACACTGATTGTCGAGATCGGTGTGGAGGAACTTGACTGGCCTGCACAGAGCCCTGACCTCAACCCCATCAAACACCTTTGGGATGAATTGGAACGCCGACTGCGAGCCAGGACTAATCGCCCAACATCAGTGCCCGACCTCACTAATGCTTTTGTGGCTGAATGGAAGCATGTCCCCGTATTAATTAACTCCAGAAGAGTGGAGGCTGTTATAGCAGCACAGGGGGGAACCAACTCCATATTAATGCCCATGATTTTGGAATGAGATGTTTAACGAGCAGGTGTCCACATACTTCTTGTCATGCAGTGTATTTTGACTTACTGCAGTGAGTCAAAACTGAATTTTATTGTCAGCTCTACAAGAGAAAATATACAGCTGTTTTCTAGTGTCTCTAGACAGACAGCGCTTCTGTTTTACAGACGGTCTGATATAACAGCTGTTCCTCTAGTGTCTCTAGACAGACAGGGCTTATATTTTACAGATATAACTGTATATAACAGTAAGTAAACAACAACCAAGAAAATACATTTCACCTAAATAGTATAACAATACCTGCCACTTTCCAGACGCTATTATCCAAAGCAAGTGGGTATCTCTCTGATTACAGGATCTCTGACAGGATTGATTGGGTATCTCTCTGATTACAGGATCTCTGACAGGATTGATTGGGTATCTCTCTGATTACCAGGATCTCTGACAGGATTGATTGGGTATCTCTCTGATTACCAGGATCTCTGACAGGATTGATTGGGTATCTCTCTGATTACCAGGATCTCTGACAGGATTGATTGGGTATTTCTCTGATTACCAGGATCTCTGACAGGATTGATTGGGTATCTCTCTGATTACCAGGATCTCTGACAGGATTGATTGGGTATCTCTCTGATTACAGGATCTCTGACAGGATTGATTGGGTATCTCTCTGATTACCAGGATCTCTGACAGGATTGATTGGGTATCTCTCTGATTACCAGGATCTCTGACAGGATTGATTGGGTATCTCTCTGATTACCAGTTTCTCTGACAGGATTGATTGGGTATTTCTCTGATTACCAGGATCTCTGACAGGCTTGATTGGGTATCTCTCTGATTACCAGGATCTCTGACAGGATTGATTGGGTATCTCTCTGATTACCAGGATCTCTGACAGGATTGATTGGGTATCTCTCTGATTACCAGGATCTCTGACAGGATTGATTGGGTATCTCTCTGATTACCAGGATCTCTGACAGGATTGATTGGGTATCTCTCTGATTACCAGGATCTCTGACAGGATTGATTGGGTATCTCTCTGATTACCAGGATCTCTGACAGGATTGATTGGGTATCTCTCTGATTACCAGGATCTCTGACAGGATTGATTGGGTATCTCTCTGATTACCAGGATCTCTGACAGGATTGATTGGGTATCTCTCTGATTACCAGGATCTCTGACAGGATTGATTGGGTATCTCTCTGATTACAGGATCTCTGACAGGATTGATTGGGTATCTCTCTGATTACAGGATCTCTGACAGGATTGATTGGGTATCTCTCTGATTACAGGATCTCTGACAGGATTGATTGGGTATCTCTCTGATTACAGGATCTCTGACAGGATTGATTGGGTATCTCTCTGATTACCAGGATCTCTGACAGGATTGATTGGGTATCTCTCTGATTACCAGGATCTCTGACAGGATTGATTGGGTATCTCTCTGATTACCAGTTTCTCTGACAGGATTGATTGGGTATTTCTCTGATTACCAGGATCTCTGACAGGATTGATTGGGTATCTCTCTGATTACCAGGATCTCTGACAGGATTGATTGGGTATCTCTCTGATTACAGGATCTCTGACAGGATTGATTGGGTATCTCTCTGATTACCAGGATCTCTGACAGGATTGATTGGGTATCTCTCTGATTACCAGGATCTCTGACAGGATTGATTGGGTATCTCTCTGATTACCAGTTTCTCTGACAGGATTGATTGGGTATTTCTCTGATTACCAGGATCTCTGACAGGCTTGATTGGGTATCTCTCTGATTACCAGGATCTCTGACAGGATTGATTGGGTATCTCTCTGATTACCAGGATCTCTGACAGGATTGATTGGGTATCTCTCTGATTACCAGGATCTCTGACAGGATTGATTGGGTATCTCTCTGATTACCAGGATCTCTGACAGGATTGATTGGGTATCTCTCTGATTACCAGGATCTCTGACAGGATTGATTGGGTATCTCTCTGATTACCAGGATCTCTGACAGGATTGATTGGGTATCTCTCTGATTACCAGGATCTCTGACAGGATTGATTGGGTATCTCTCTGATTACCAGGATCTCTGACAGGATTGATTGGGTATCTCTCTGATTACCAGGATCTCTGACAGGATTGATTGGGTATCTCTCTGATTACAGGATCTCTGACAGGATTGATTGGGTATCTCTCTGATTACAGGATCTCTGACAGGATTGATTGGATATCTCTCTGATTACAGGATCTCTGACAGGATTGATTGGGTATCTCTCTGATTACAGGATCTCTGACAGGATTGATTGGGTATCTCTCTGATTACAGGATCTCTGACAGGATTGATTGGGTATCTCTCTGATTACCAGGATCTCTGACAGGATTGATTGGGTATCTCTCTGATTACCAGGATCTCTGACAGGATTGATTGGGTATCTCTCTGATTACCAGTATCTCTGACAGGATTGATTGGGTATCTCTCTGATTACCAGGATCTCTGACAGGATTGATTGGGTATCTCTCTGATTACCAGGATCTCTGACAGGATTGATTGGGTATCTCTCTGATTACCAGGATCTCTGACAGGATTGATTGGGTATCTCTCTGATTACCAGGATCTCTGACAGGATTGATTGGGTATCTCTCTGATTACCAGGATCTCTGACAGGATTGATTGGGTATCTCTCTGATTACCAGGATCTCTGACAGGATTGATTGGGTATCTCTCTGATTACCAGGATCTCTGACAGGATTGATTGGGTATCTCTCTGATTACCAGGATCTCTGACAGGATTGATTGGGTATCTCTCTGATTACCAGGATCTCTGACAGGATTGATTGGGTATCTCTCTGATTACCAGGATCTCTGACAGGATTGATTGGGTATCTCTCTGATTACCAGGATCTCTGACAGGATTGATTGGGTATCTCTCTGATTACCAGGATCTCTGACAGGATTGATTGGGTATCTCTCTGATTACAGGATCTCTGACAGGATTGATTGGGTATCTCTCTGATTACAGGATCTCTGACAGGATTGATTGGATATCTCTCTGATTACAGGATCTCTGACAGGATTGATTGGGTATCTCTCTGATTACAGGATCTCTGACAGGATTGATTGGGTATCTCTCTGATTACAGGATCTCTGACAGGATTGATTGGTTATCTCTCTGATTACCAGGATCTCTGACAGGATTGATTGGGTATCTCTCTGATTACCAGGATCTCTGACAGGATTGATTGGGTATCTCTCTGATTACCAGGATCTCTGACAGGATTGATTGGGTATCTCTCTGATTACCAGGATCTCTGACAGGATTGATTGGGTATCTCTCTGATTACCAGTATCTCTGACAGGATTGATTGGGTATCTCTCTGATTACCAGGATCTCTGACAGGATTGATTGGGTATCTCTCTGATTACCAGGATCTCTGACAGGATTGATTGGGTATCTCTCTGATTACCAGGATCTCTGACAGGATTGATTGGGTATCTCTCTGATTACCAGGATCTCTGACAGGATTGATTGGGTATCTCTCTGATTACCAGGATCTCTGACAGGATTGATTGGGTATCTCTCTGATTACCAGGATCTCTGACAGGATTGATTGGGTATCTCTCTGATTACCAGGATCTCTGACAGGATTGATTGGGTATTTCTCTGATTACCAGGATCTCTGACAGGATTGATTGGGTATCTCTCTGATTACCAGGATCTCTGACAGGATTGATTGGGTATCTCTCTGATTACAGGATCTCTGACAGGATTGATTGGGTATCTCTCTGATTACCAGGATCTCTGACAGGATTGATTGGGTATCTCTCTGATTACCAGGATCTCTGACAGGATTGATTGGGTATCTCTCTGATTACCAGTTTCTCTGACAGGATTGATTGGGTATTTCTCTGATTACCAGGATCTCTGACAGGCTTGATTGGGTATCTCTCTGATTACCAGGATCTCTGACAGGATTGATTGGGTATCTCTCTGATTACCAGGATCTCTGACAGGATTGATTGGGTATCTCTCTGATTACCAGGATCTCTGACAGGATTGATTGGGTATCTCTCTGATTACCAGGATCTCTGACAGGATTGATTGGGTATCTCTCTGATTACCAGGATCTCTGACAGGATTGATTGGGTATCTCTCTGATTACCAGGATCTCTGACAGGATTGATTGGGTATCTCTCTGATTACCAGGATCTCTGACAGGATTGATTGGGTATCTCTCTGATTACCAGGATCTCTGACAGGATTGATTGGGTATCTCTCTGATTACCAGGATCTCTGACAGGATTGATTGGGTATCTCTCTGATTACAGGATCTCTGACAGGATTGATTGGGTATCTCTCTGATTACAGGATCTCTGACAGGATTGATTGGGTATCTCTCTGATTACAGGATCTCTGACAGGATTGATTGGGTATCTCTCTGATTACAGGATCTCTGACAGGATTGATTGGGTATCTCTCTGATTACCAGGATCTCTGACAGGATTG
Organism: Salvelinus fontinalis; assembly: GCF_029448725.1. Taxonomy (NCBI): domain Eukaryota; kingdom Metazoa; phylum Chordata; class Actinopteri; order Salmoniformes; family Salmonidae; genus Salvelinus; species Salvelinus fontinalis. Next base: position 95,765,916 of record NC_074665.1, on the reverse strand, counting down.
ATTGGGTATCTCTCTGATTACCAGGATCTCTGACAGGATTGATTGGGTATCTCTCTGATTACCAGTTTCTCTGACAGGATTGATTGGGTATTTCTCTGATTACCAGGATCTCTGACAGGATTGATTGGGTATCTCTCTGATTACCAGGATCTCTGACAGGATTGATTGGGTATCTCTCTGATTACAGGATCTCTGACAGGATTGATTGGGTATCTCTCTGATTACCAGGATCTCTGACAGGATTGATTGGGTATCTCTCTGATTACAGGATCTCTGACAGGATTGATTGGGTATCTCTCTGATTACCAGGATCTCTGACAGGATTGATTGGGTATCTCTCTGATTACCAGGATCTCTGACAGGATTGATTGGGTATCTCTCTGATTACCAGTTTCTCTGACAGGATTGATTGGGTATTTCTCTGATTACCAGGATCTCTGACAGGCTTGATTGGGTATCTCTCTGATTACCAGGATCTCTGACAGGATTGATTGGGTATCTCTCTGATTACCAGGATCTCTGACAGGATTGATTGGGTATCTCTCTGATTACCAGGATCTCTGACAGGATTGATTGGGTATCTCTCTGATTACCAGGATCTCTGACAGGATTGATTGGGTATCTCTCTGATTACCAGGATCTCTGACAGGATTGATTGGGTATCTCTCTGATTACCAGGATCTCTGACAGGATTGATTGGGTATCTCTCTGATTACCAGGATCTCTGACAGGATTGATTGGGTATCTCTCTGATTACCAGGATCTCTGACAGGATTGATTGGGTATCTCTCTGATTACCAGGATCTCTGACAGGATTGATTGGGTATCTCTCTGATTACAGGATCTCTGACAGGATTGATTGGGAATCTCTCTGATTACAGGATCTCTGACAGGATTGATTGGATATCTCTATGATTACAGGATCTCTGACAGGATTGATTGGGTATCTCTCTGATTACAGGATCTCTGACAGGATTGATTGGGTATCTCTCTGATTACAGGATCTCTGACAGGATTGATTGGTTATCTCGCTGATTACCAGGATCTCTGACAGGATTGATTGGGTATCTCTCTGATTACCAGGATCTCTGACAGGATTGATTGGGTATCTCTCTGATTACCAGGATCTCTGACAGGATTGATTGGGTATCTCTCTGATTACCAGTTTCTCTGACAGGATTGATTGGGTATCTCTCTGATTACCAGGATCTCTGACAGGATTGATTGGGTATCTCTCTGATTACCAGTATCTCTGACAGGATTGATTGGGTATCTCTCTGATTACCAGGATCTCTGACAGGATTGATTGGGTATCTCTCTGATTACCAGGATCTCTGACAGGATTGATTGGGTATCTCTCTGATTACCAGGATCTCTGACAGGATTGATTGGGTATCTCTCTGATTACCAGGATCTCTGACAGGATTGATTGGGTATCTCTCTGATTACCAGGATCTCTGACAGGATTGATTGGGTATCTCTCTGATTACCAGGATCTCTGACAGGATTGATTGGGTATCTCTCTGATTACCAGGATCTCTGACAGGATTGATTGGGTATCTCTCTGATTACAGGATCTCTGACAGGATTGATTGGGAATCTCTCTGATTACAGGATCTCTGACAGGATTGATTGGATATCTCTATGATTACAGGATCTCTGACAGGATTGATTGGGTATCTCTCTGATTACAGGATCTCTGACAGGATTGATTGGGTATCTCTCTGATTACAGGATCTCTGACAGGATTGATTGGTTATCTCTCTGATTACCAGGATCTCTGACAGGATTGATTGGGTATCTCTCTGATTACCAGGATCTCTGACAGGATTGATTGGGTATCTCTCTGATTACCAGGATCTCTGACAGGATTGATTGGGTATCTCTCTGATTACCAGTTTCTCTGACAGGATTGATTGGGTATCTCTCTGATTACCAGGATCTCTGACAGGATTGATTGGGTATCTCTCTGATTACCAGGATCTCTGACAGGATTGATTGGGTATCTCTCTGATTACCAGGATCTCTGACAGGATTGATTGGGTATCTCTCTGATTACCAGGATCTCTGACAGGATTGATTGGGTATCTCTCTGATTACCAGGATCTCTGACAGGATTGATTGGTTATTTCTCTGATTACCAGGATCTCTGACAGGATTGATTGGTTATTTCTCTGATTACCAGGATCTCTGACAGGATTGATTGGTTATTTCTCTGATTACCAGGATCTCTGACAGGATTGATTGGGTATCTCTCTGATTACCAGGATCTCTGACAGGATTGATTGGTTATTTCTCTGATTACCAGGATCTCTGACAGGATTGATTGGGTATTTCTCTGATTACCAGGATCTCTGACAGGATTGATTGGGTATATCTCTGATTACCAGGATCTCTGACAGGATTGATTGGGTATCTCTCTGATTACCAGGATCTCTGACAGGATTGATTGGGTATCTCTCTGATTACCAGTATCTCTGACAGGATTGATTGGGTATCTCTCTGATTACATCATCTCTGACCAGATTGATTTTTGTCTGACAGAATCAGTGCAGAAGATCTAGATGCTGCTGTAGGCCCTCATTGGTTGGGGACAGAAGCACCAGATCATCAGCAAACAGTAGACATTTGACTTTAGATTCTAGTAGGGTGAGGCTGGGTGATGCAGACTGTTCAAGTGCCCTCGCCAATTTATTATGTATATGTTGAAGAGGGAGGGGCTCAAGCTGCATCCCTGTCTCACCCCACGGCTCTGAGGAAGGAGATGTGTGTTTATTGCCAATTTTAACTGCACACTTGTTGCTTGTGAACATTGATTTTATAATATTGTATGTTTTCCCCCCAACTCCACTTCCCATCAATTTGTATAGCAGACCCACATGCCAAACTAAGTTAAAGGCTTTTTTGAAAATCAACAAAGCATGAGAAGACTTTGCCTTTGTTTTGGTTTGTTTATCAATTACGATGTGTACTTGGTCTGTCATATGGTATTTTGGTAAGAATTTGACAAGTCTGCGCTCTCTCTCTCTCTCTCTCTCTCTCTCTCTCTCTCTCTCTCTCTCTCTCTCTCTCTCTCTCTCTCTCTCTCTCTCTCTCTCTCTCTCTCTCTCTCTCTCTCTCTCTCTCTCTCTCTCTCTCTCTCTCTCTCTCTCTCTCTCTCTCTCTCTCTCTCTCTCTCTCGTTCCCTCTCTCTCTGTTTCTCTCTCACTCACGATCGTTACCTCTCTCTGTTCCTCTCTCTCTCTCTATTCCTATTGTCATGACGTGGCCCTCTTCGGATATAGCAAGCACCAACTCTCTCTCTCTCACCACCTCTCTCTTCCCCCTACACCCAGACTCTGTTATCTCAGGTCGTAAATTCCTGGAGGAGACTCTCTTCCCGCCCCGGGCATGCAGTATAGAGAGAGGGTTCACAGTAGAACAAAGGAACTTCTTCTACATCACAGAACTTGAGAACTGAACAATATCCATGTTTTGGAGAATGTGTAAACGGTCGGTGGAGAATCCAGCTACGACCGGTCCATTTTGTCTAATGTTTGTGACCTCATGAGAGACAATACAACCACATTACCATAACTCTGTCTATACAAGAGTCTCCGTTATGAGATTTGCATCTAATTATTGTATAAAATGAATGAGTAAAGATGAAACTATTTGTGAAATTATATAATGTGATTTTAAACTGTTTAATGAAAGAGAATCCAATTCCCTTTAAAGTTTCACTAAGTCATTAGCCCGCCCCCATGAGCACAGACATCGATCTGGCGTCATGGGACAGCCTTTTTTACTGTGCCGAATAAAACCCCCACCTGGAGAAATCTTCAGACCATGCGTACCTCGATTACCGAGAGGCCTAAGGTTTGAGTAGAGAACATGCATTCCTCGGTTGTTGAATTCCTAACCAAACCACGTGGAGCATTGGCTACACTGGTGGAAATGGTTCAACTCTGAGACTATCGATACCGACAGAATAAGAGCAAATCTTCGATACTAATTACTAGTCTGCAGCTAGAATTTATGGTGACTGAATGCGAAGACCGACAACCGCCGAAACATCTATACTATAAGATCATTTCTGAATGGGACTCTGAAGTATCCATTCTAACCGCGAAAGACTCCAGGGACGCAAAGAGAAGTTCAGATGAACTTTCCAACAGAAAGACGGACGATTCCAACAGAGATCATGACGACACACTGAGCATAAATATATAGATTAATTGCAATTATTCCCAAATGAGTGAGCGTTCATGTGCAAAGGATTAGCATTTAAATTATTATAATTATCAACTGTGTAGTGTCTTTTGTCTTTCGTGCCCTTCTCAGTCCCTTTGTCTACCAAGCCGTCATACCGGTTTAGCCCACTAGGGCACATCCACTATCATTTCCTTGTAACCATATCTACTGTTTGTTTGTTTGTTATGCATTTCTGTGATTATTTAGTTAGTTAGTAAATAAATGATTAAGAAAATTGATGTATGGATGATTCATAGTGAAGGCTGGGTTCGTGCAGATAACCAACAATTTACGACGTTTGGAATGAGACTAACGTGAGGTAAAGAATAATTCATTCATTAGAAGACTAATTGATCAGATATTAAAATATCTGAAAAGTTATATTAGGAAAATTATAACTTTGTAATCTGAAGATTTTCACTATGCCCAACTTCTTAGTTAATTACATTTACATGATTAGTTTAATCACGTCATAATAATTACAGAGAATTGATTTGATAAAATAACAGTCTTCACTTTAATGATGCCAAAGACACAACACTATCTCTCTCATTATCGTTCCCTCTCTCTCATTATCGTTCCCTCTCTATGTTCCTCTCTCTTTCTGTCTACCCCCTCATTTTGTCCCTCCCTCCCTCCCTCCCTCCCTCCCTCCCTCCCTCCCTCCCCCCTCCCTCCCTCCCCCCTCCCTCCCTTCACAGCAGGTTGAATGGTTCATTGCCAACCTCGCTTGTACTAACAGACCAAATTACCATTATAGTGCGTTACTTTTAACCAGAGAGGGCACAGAGCTCTGGTTAAAAGTAGTGCACTGTAAAAGGTCTAGGGAGCCATTTGGGATGTCACTCTAGAGTGGATGGTCACCTGTCAGTATCAGTACGAGAGGGGATGTCACACCAGGCTGTCTCATCGATTCCCTCAATATGTTGGCAGAAAGGTGTTTAGGAGGCTCGTTGAGGCAAATTGAAGCTGTCAAATCCCGAGTCAGCTTCTAGCAGCTGCTATGTAGTCAACAGGCAACACAGTCAACAGAGCTGGGCTCTGGTCAACAGTAGTGCACTATACAGGGAATAGGGACCATATGTCTGGTCAACAGTAGTGCACTATACAGGGAATAGGGACCATATATCTCTGATCAACAGTAGTGCACTATACAGGGACTGGGGACCATATATCTCTGATCAACAGTAGTGCACTATACAGGGAATAGGGACCATATGTCTGATCAACAGTAGTGCACTATACAGGGAATAGGGACCATATGTCTGGTCAACAGTAGTGCACTATACAGGGAATAGAGACCATATGGCTCTGGTCAACAGTAGTGCACTATACAGGGAATAGGGACCATATGGCTCTGGTCAACAGTAGTGCACTATACAGGGAATAGGGACCATATGTCTCTAGTCAACAGTAGTGCACTATACAGAGAATAGGGACCATATGGCTCTGGTCAACAGTAGTGCACTATACAGGGAATAGGGACCATATGTCTCTGATCAACAGTAGTGCACTATACAGGGAATAGGGACCATATGTCTCTAGTCAACAGTAGTGCACTATACAGGGAATAGGGACCATATGTCTGATCAACAGTAGTGCACTATACAGGGAATAGGGACCATATGTCTGGTCAACAGTAGTGCACTATACAGGGAATAGGGACCATATGTCTCTAGTCAACAGTAGTGCACTATACAGGGAATAGAGACCATATGTCTGGTCAACAGTAGTGCACTATACAGGGAATAGGGACCGTATGGCTCTGGTCAATAGTAGTGCACTATACAGGGAATAGGGACCACGTCACTGGTCAACAGTAGTGCACTATACAGGGAATAGGGACCATATGTCTCTGGTCAACAGTAGTGCACTATACGGGGAATAGGGACCATATGTCTGGTCAACAGTAGTGCACTATACGGGGAATAGGGACCATATGTCTCTGGTCAACAGTAGTGCACTATACAGGGAATAGGGACCATATGTCTCTGGTCAACAGTAGTGCACTATACAGGGAATAGGGACCACGTCACTGGTCAACAGTAGTGCACTATACAGGGAATAGAGACCATATGTCTCTGGTCAACAGTAGTGCACTATACAGGGAATAGGGACCATATATCTCTGATCAACAGTAGTGCACTATACAGGGAATAGGGACCATATGTCTGATCAACAGTAGTGCACTATACAGGGAATAGGGACCATATGTCTGGTCAACAGTAGTGCACTATACAGGGAATAGGGACCATATGTCTCTAGTCAACAGTAGTGCACTATACAGGGAATAGAGACCATATGTCTGGTCAACAGTAGTGCACTATACAGGGAATAGGGACCGTATGGCTCTGGTCAATAGTAGTGCACTATACAGGGAATAGGGACCACGTCACTGGTCAACAGTAGTGCACTATACAGGGAATAGGGACCATATGTCTCTGGTCAACAGTAGTGCACTATACAGGGAATAGGGACCATATGTCTCTGGTCAACAGTAGTGCACTATACAGGGAATAGGGACCATATGTCTGGTCAACAGTAGTGCACTATACAGGGAATAGGGACCATGTCTCTGGTCAACAGTAGTGCACTATACAGGGAATAGAGACCATATGTCTCTGGTCAACAGTAGTGCACTATACAGGGAATAGAGACCATATGTCTCTGATCAACAGTAGTGCACTATACAGGGAATAGGGACCATATGGCTCTGGTCAACAGTAGTGCACTATACAGGGAATAGGGACCATATGTCTCTAGTCAACAGTAGTGCACTATACAGAGAATAGGGACCATATGGCTCTGGTCAACAGTAGTGCACTATACAGGGAATAGGGACCATATGTCTCTGATCAACAGTAGTGCACTATACAGGGAATAGGGACCATATGTCTCTGGTCAACAGTAGTGCACTATACAGGGAATAGGGACCATATGGCTCTAGTCAACAGTAGTGCACTATACAGGGAATAGGGACCATATGTCTCTAGTCAACAGTAGTGCACTATACAGGGAATAGGGACCATATGTCTGGTCAACAGTAGTGCACTATACAGGGAATAGAGACCATATGTCTCTGGTCAACAGTAGTGCACTATACAGGGAATAGAGACCATATGTCTCTGGTTAACAGTAGTGCACTATACAGGGAATAGGGACCATATGTCTGGTTAACAGTAGTGCACTATACAGGGAATAGGGACCATATGTCTGGTCAACAGTAGTGCACTATACAGGGAATAGGGACCATATGTCTGGTCAACAGTAGTGCACTATACAGGGAATAGGGACCATATATCTCTGGTCAACAGTAGTGCACTATACAGGGAATAGAGACCATATGTCTCTGGTCAACAGTAGTGCACTATACAGGGAATAGGGACCATATGTCTGGTCAACAGTAGTGCACTATACAGGGAATAGGGACCATATATCTCTGGTCAACAGTAGTGCACTATACGGGGAATAGGGACCATATGTCTGGTCAACAGTAGTGCACTATACAGGGAATAGGGACCATATGTCTCTGGTCAACAGTAGTGCACTATACAGTGCCTTCGGAAGGATTGCATACAGTATGAAGAGATGTGGGTGATAAACTGGAGTTGTGGGTGATAAACTGGAGATGTGGGTGATAAACTGGAGACGTGGGTGATAAACTGGAGATGTGGGTGATAAACTGGAGACGTGGGTGATAAACTGGAGATGTGGGTGATAAACTGGAGATGTGGGTGATAAACTGGAGATGTGGGTGATAAACTGGAGATGTGGGTGATAAACTGGAGATGGGGGTGATAAACTGGAGATGGGGGTGATACACTGGATGGGGGTGATAAACTGGAGATGTGGGTGATAAAGTGGAGATGTGGGTGATAAACTGGAGGTGTGGGTGATAAACTGGAGGTGTGGGCGATACACTGGAGGTGTAGGTGATAAACTGGAGATGTGGGGTGATAAACTGGAGATGTGGACCATTTATTATTTGTGTTTCTATAGAGAGGTCAGAGTAGGGGGTCTGTTGTGTCGTGTACCCAGTAGGAAAGAGGAGGAACGGGTTGTGTTCCTATAGAGAGGTCAGAGTAGGGGGTCTGTTGTGTCGTGTACCCAGTAGGAAAGAGGATGAACGGGTTGTGTTCCTATAGAGAGGTCAGAGTAGGGGGTCTGTTGTGTCGTGTACCCAGTAGGAAAGCTCTGAGGATGAACGGGTTGTGTTCCTATAGAGAGGTCAGAGTAGGGGGTCTGTTGTGTCGTGTACCCAGTAGGAAAGAGGAGGAACGGGTTGTGTTCCTATAGAGAGGTCAGAGTAGGGGGTCTGTTGTGTCGTGTACCCAATAGGAAAGCTCTGAGGATGAACGAGTTGTGTTCCTATAGAGAGGTCAGAGTAGGGGGTCTGTTGTGTCGTGTACCCAGTAGGAAAGCTCTGAGGATGAACGAGTTGTGTTCCTATAGAGAGGTCAGAGTAGGGGGTCTGTTGTGTCGTGTACCCAGTAGGAAAGAGGATGAACGGGTTGTGTTCCTATAGAGAGGTCAGAGTAGGGGGTCTGTTGTGTCGTGTACCCAATAGGAAAGCTCTGAGGATGAACGGGTTGTGTTCCTATAGAGAGGTCAGAGTAGGGGGTCTGTTGTGTCGTGTACCCAGTAGGAAAGAGGATGAACGTGTTGTGTTCCTATAGAGAGGTCAGAGTAGGGGGTCTGTTGTATCACACTATACTTGCATCCCAAATGGCACCCTATTCCCTTTATAGTGCACTACTTTTGACCAGGGCCCATAGGGCTACACAGGGAATAGGGTGTCATTAGGGATACAGGCACACCCACTCTGCCACACTTAAAAGGCATTCACTTTGCCTCAGAGGAGTGAAGATGAGTTCAGGACAATCCCTGTCATCTGTTTCTATAACAGAGGGAATAGCTAATGCAAGCCCCCCACACTCACACACCAAACAGGCTTACAAAAGTCCCTGTAGCTAGGTGGGCGCTAACGTTCATTTGAATATCATTAATTCATCCCAGCTAGCCACCCCCCTGTGGGAGCGATTCTACAGAGCTCCATTGATTCGGGGCTCGTCTTCATCACAAATTGAACAAGACAGTTGAAATGCAATTGCTGGTAATGTAGGTGGAACAGTGTTGTACCCTTGGATATTACAAAAGACCTTACAACCTCAGAGATCCCCCCCCCCCTCCTCCCTTTAAAGTGCTGTGATTTAGACGTCGGCACTGCTGCCTGCCTGAAGGCTGTGTGAGGGTCATTACGGTGTCTTGGAAGGGACAGAAAGCTGGTAGCACATTACGAGAGAGAAGCTACCATTTTCCACCCTGGAACGCTACACTGTAGCTTTGAACAAATGTTGAACGTATTGGCTCCTTGACCTACCTTGATAAAAAGACTGGTTTAACCTGTCATTTACTGACTAACTACACTGAACAGAAACATAAACGCAGCATGTTAAGTGTTAATACTATGTTCCATGAACTGAAATAAAAAAGTTAATTTCTCTCAAATGTTTACATCCCTGTTAGTAAGCATTTCTCCTTTGCCAAGATAATCCATCCACCTGACAGGTGTGGCATATCAAGAAGCTGATTAAACAGCTTGCTCATTACACAGGTGCACCTTGTGCTGGGGACAATAAAAGGCCACTCTAAAATGTGCAGTTTTTTTCACACAATACACAAGGTGCAATCATTTAATGTTAATTTCTCTACCATAAGCCGCCTCCAACGTCGTTTTAGAGAATTTGCCAGTACGTCCAACCGGCCTCACAAACGCAGACCACGTGTAACCAAGCCAGCCCAGGACCTCCACATCAGGCTTCTTCACCTGCGGGATCGTCTGAGACCAGCCACCCGGACAGCTGATGAAACTGACGAGTATTTATGTCTGTAATAAAGAGCTTTTGTGGAGAAAAACTCATGCTGATTGGCTGGGCCTGGCTCCCCACTGTGCCCTCCCAGGCCCACCCATAGCTGCGCCCCTGCCTAGTCATGTGAAATCCATAGACTGGGGCCTAATAAATGTATTTAAATCGACTGATTTCCTTATATGAACCATAACGCAAGTAAAATCGATGAAATTGTTGCATGTTGCACTTATATTTGTGTTCAGTATAGATAGCCACTTCACGTTGCACAGACAGCATTAACAACTGTTGTGTAGAGGTTCATTTAAAGTGCATTCCAAATGACGCCCTGTTCACTACGTAGTGCACTACTTTAGACCAGAACCCTATGGGCCCCGGTCAACAGTTGTGCACTATATAGAACATAATGTTCATTTGGGGATGCTTAAACATTCTAAAAGGTGCTTCCTGATTTAACATGGGGCCTCCAATTATGTTTTAACAATATGAAATAACCCTCTAATTTGACAGTAATTGTAGCCCCAGTTGAAAGTAATTCACTTAAATGATGAGTTCTCTTGTCTGAGGCTTTTAGGAAGAGTAAGACTGTAATCAGAAATTAATTTAGCTGCTTTTATTCTACAGTAATTTCCCTCTAGACCAATTATAGATCATTAACAGGCTGTTTCTTGTCCAATACGCGGGAGCCTAGCTGAAGCACGTCAACTGATGTCAAAAAAAGGTAAAGATGGCGCCGACCGAGATGGCCGCCTCGCTTCGCGTTCCTTGGAAAATATGCAGTATTTTGTTTTTTTATGTGTTATTTCTTACATCGGTACCCCAGGTAATCTTAGGTTTCATTACATACAGTCGAGAGGAACTACTGAATATACGATTAACGTCAACTCACCATCGTTATAACCAGGAATATGACTTTCCCGAAACGGATCCAGTGTTTTGCCTTCCACCCAATACAATGGATCTGATCCCAGCCGGGGACCCTATGCGACGCCGTAAAAGGGGCAAACGTAGCGGTCTCTTGGTCAGGCTTCGGAGACGGGCACATCGCGCTCCACTCCCTAGCATACTACTCGCCAATGTCCAGTCTCTTGACAATAAGGTTGATGAAATCCGAGCACGGGTAGCATTCCAGAGAGACATCAGGGATTGCAACGTGCTCTGCTTCACGGAAACATGCTAACTCAAGAGACGCTAACGGAGTCGGTGCAGCCAGCTGGTTTCTTCATGCATCGCGCCGACAGAAACAAACATCTTTCTGGTAAGAAGAGGGGCGGGGGGGTATGCCTCATGATTAACGAGACGTGGTGTGATCATCATAACAACACACAGGAACTCAAGTCATTCTGTTCACCTGATCTAGAACTCCTCACAATCAAATGTCGACCGCATTATCTACCAAGGGAATTCTCTTCGATCATAATCACAGCCGTATATATTCCCCCCCAAGCAGACACATCGATGGCCCTGAACGAACTTTATCTGACTCTTTGTAAACTGGAAACCACACACCCTGAGGCTGCATTCATCGTAGCTGGGGATTTTAAGGCTAATCTAAAAACAAAACTCCCTAAATTCTATCAGCACATCGATTGTGCTACCAGGGCTGGAAAAACCCTAGATCATTGTTATACTAATTTCCGCGACGCATATAAGGCCCTCCCCCGCCCCCCTTTCGGAAAAGCTGACCACGACTCCATTTTGTTGATTCCAGCCTACAAACAGAAACTAAAACAACAAGCTCCCGCGCTCAGGTCTGTTCAACGCTGGTCCGACCAATCTGATTCCACGCTTCAAGACTGCTTCGATCACGCGGATTGGAATATGTTCCGCATTGCGTCCAACAACAATATTGACGAATATGCTGATTCGGTGAGCGAGTTCATTAGGAAGTGCATTGACGATGTCGTACCCACAGCAACGATTAAAACATTCCCAAACCAGAAACCGTGGATTGACGGCAGCATTCGCGTGAAACTGAAAGCGCGAACCACTGCTTTTAACCAGGGCAAGGTGACCGGAAGCATGACCGAATACAAACAGTGTAGCTATTCTCTCCGCAAGGCAATCAAACAGGCTAAGTCCCAGTACAGAGACAAAATCGAGTCGCAATTCAACAGCTCAGACACAAGAGGTATGTGGCAGGGTCTACAGTCAATCACGGATTACAAAAAGAAAACCAGCCCCGTCGCGGACCAGGATGTCTTGCTCCCAGACAGGCTAAACAACTTTTTTGCCCGCTTTGAGGACAATACAGTGCCACTGACACGGCCCCCTACCAAAACCTGCGGGCTCTCCTTCACTGCAGCCGAGGTGAGTAAAACATTTAAACGTGTTAACCCTCGCAAGGCTGCAGGCCCAGACGGCATTCCCAGCCGCGTCCTCAGAGCATGCGCAGACCAGCTGGCTGGTGTGTTTACGGACATATTCAATCAATCCTTAGCCCAGTCTGCTGTTCCCACATGCTTCAAGAGGGCCACCATTGTTCCTGTTCCCAAGAAAGCTAAGGTAACTGAGCTAAACGACTACCGCCCCGTAGCACTCACTTCCGTCATCATGAAGTGCTTTGAGAGACTAGTCAAGGACCATATCACCTCCACCCTACCGGACACCCTAGACCCACTCCAATTTGCTTACCGACCCAATAGGTCCACAGACGACGCAATCGCAACCACACTGCACACTGCCCTAACCCATCTGGACAAGAGGAATACCCATGTGAGAATGCTGTTCATCGATTACAGCTCAGCATTTAACACCATAGTACCCTCCAAACTCGTCATCAAGCTCGAGACTCTGGGTCTCGACCCCGCCCTGTGCAACTGGGTCCTGGACTTCCTGACGGGCCGCCCCCAGGTGGTGAGGGTAGGTAACAACATCTCCACCCCGCTGATCCTCAACACTGGGGCCCCACAAGGGTGCGTTCTGAGCCCTCTCCTGTACTCCCTGTTCACCCACGACTGCGTGGCCATGCACGCCTCCAACTCAATCATCAAGTTTGCGGATGACACTACAGTGGTAGGCTTGATTACCAACAACGACGAGACGGCCTACAGGGAGGAGGTGAGGGCCCTCGGAGTGTGGTGTCAGGAAAATAACCTCACACTCAACGTCAACAAAACAAAGGAGATGATTGTGGACTTCAGGAAACAGCAGAGGGAGCACCCCCCTATCCACATCGACGGGTCAGTAGTGGAGAAGGTGGAAAGTTTTAAGTTCCTCGGTGTACACATCACGGACAAACTGAATTGGTCCACCCACACAGACAGCGTCGTGAAGAAGGCGCAGCAGCGCCTCTTCAACCTCAGGAGGCTGAAGAAATTCGGCTTGTCACAAAAAGCACTCACAAACTTCTACAGATGCACAATCGAGAGCATCCTGTCGGGCTGTATCACCGCCTGGTACGGCAACTGCTCCGCCCACAACCGTAAGGCTCTCCAGAGGGTAGTGAGGTCTGCAGAGCGCATCACCGGGGGCAAACTACCTGCCCTCCAGGACACCTACACCACCCGATGTCACAGGAAGGCCATAAAGATCATCAAGGACAACAACCACCCAAGCCACTGCCTGTTCACCCCGCTATCATCCAGAAGGCGAGGTCAGTACAGGTGCATCAAAGCAGGGACCGAGAGACTGAAAAACAGCTTCTATCTCAAGGCCATCAGACTGTTAAACAGCCACCACTAACATTTAGCGGCCGCTGCCAACATACTGACTCAACTCCAGCCACTTTAAAAATGGGAATTGATGGAAATTATGTAAAAATGTACCACTAGCCACTTTAAACAATGCCACTTAATATAATGTTTACATACCCTACATTACCCATCTCATATGTATATACTGTACTCTATATCATCTACTGCATCTTGCCATCTTTATGTAATACATGTACCACTAGCCACTTTAAACTATGCCACTTTATGTTTGCATACCCTACAGTACTCATCTCATATGTATATACCGTACTCTATACCATCTACTGCATCTTGCCTATGACGTTCTGTACCACCACTCATTCATATATCTTTATGTACATATTCTTTATCCCTTTACACTTGTGTGTGTATAAGGTAGTAGTTGTGGAATTGTTAGGTTAGATTACTTGTTGGTTATTACTGCATTGTCGGAACTAGAAGCACAAGCATTTCGCTACACTCGCATTAACATCTGCTAACCATGTGTATGTGACTAATAAAATTTTATTTGATTTTATTTGATTTTATTACATCATCACCACGTCAACTGATGTGTATTACATCATCACCACGTCAACTGATGTGTATTACATCATCACCACGTCAACCGATGTGTATTACATCATCACCACGTCAACTGATGTGTATTACATCATCACCACGTCAACTGATGTGCATTACATCATCACCACGTCAACTGATGTGCATTACATCATCACCACATCAACTGATGTGCATTACATCATCACCATGTCAACTGATGTGTATTACATCATCACCACGTCAACTGATGTGCATTACATCATCACCACGTCAACTGATGTGCATTACATCATCACCACGTCAACTGATGTGTATTACATCATCACCACGTCAACTGATGTGCATTACATCATCATCACGTCAACTGATGTGCATTACATCATCACCACGTCAACTGATGTGCATTACATCATCACCACGTCAACAGATGTGCATTACATCATCACCACGTCAACTGATGTGCATTACATCATCACCACGTCAACTGATGTGCATTACATCATCACCACGTCAACTGATGTGCATTACATCATCACCACGTCAACTGATGTGCATTACATCATCACCACGTCAACTGATGTGCATTACATCATCACCACGTCAACTGATGTGCATTACATCATCACCACATCAACTGATGTGTATTACATCATCACCACGACAAATAAACGTGAAATAAAATCAAATGGTTGATGGTAAAGCAAGCTTGGGCCTAATTCTGTCTGATTCTGGGGGTTCATTCTCAGTACATAATGTTTTAGTCATGAGGTAAATATCCCTGAAGTGGAGAACATCCCTACAAAGCAGCAGTGTTGTTGCTGTTTACAACATCTTCTAATGTGAGTCAGTGTAATGAATAAGCTCTGAGGAGATTCTGTGTGTCTCCTAAATGGCACCCTATTCCCTATATAGTGTAATACTATGGCACGCTATTCCCTATATAGTGTAATACTATGGCACGCTATTCCCTATATAGTGTAATACTATGGCACGCTATTCCCTATATAGTGTAATACTATGGCACCCTATTCCCTATATAGTGCACTATTATGGCACCCTATTCCCTATATAGTGTAATACTATGGCACCCTATTCCCTATATAGTGCAATACTATGGCACCCTATTCCCTATATAATGTACTACTATGGCACCCTATTCCCTATATAGTGCAATACATATAATAAATAGGGAATAGGGTGCCATAGTATTGCACTATATAGGGAATAGGGTGCCATAGTAGTACACTATATAGGGAATAGGATGCCATTTGAGACACAGCCCAAGTCTACGGGACGTAAACAGTGTGCTGGTAGGATATAGGACGTAAACAGTGTGGGACGTAAACAGTGTGGGACGTAAACAGTGTGGGACGTAAACAGTGTGGGACGTAAACAGTGTGCTGGTAGGATATAGGACGTAAACAGTGTGGGACGTAAACAGTGTGGGACGTAAACAGTGTGGGACGTAAACAGTGTGGGACGTAAACAGTGTGGGACGTAAACAGTGTGGGACGTAAACAGTGTGGGACGTAAACAGTGTGCTGGTAGGATATAGGACGTAAACAGTGTGGGACGTAAACAGTGTGGGACGTAAACAGTGTGGGACGTAAACAGTGTGGGACGTAAACAGTGTGGGACGTAAACAGTGTGGGACGTAAACAGTGTGGGACGTAAACAGTGTGGGACGTAAACAGTGTGGGACGTAAACAGTGTGGGACGTAAACAGTGTGCTGGTAGGATATAGGACGTAAACAGTGTGGGACGTAAACAGTGTGGGACGTAAACAGTGTGGGACGTAAACAGTGTGGGACGTAAACAGTGTGGGACGTAAACAGTGTGGGACGTAAACAGTGTGGGACGTAAACAGTGTGCTGGTAGGATATAGGACGTAAACAGTGTGGGACGTAAACAGTGTGCTGGTAGGATATAGGACGTAAACAGTGTGCTGGTAGGATATAGGACGTAAACAGTGTGGGACGTAAACAGTGTGCTGGTAGGATATAGGACGTAAACAGTGTGGGACGTAAACAGTGTGGGACGTAAACAGTGTGCTGGTAGGATATAGGACGTAAACAGTGTGGGACGTAAACAGTGTGCTGGTAGGATATAGGACGTAAACAGTGTGCTGGTAGGATATAGGACGTAAACAGTGTGGGACGTAAACAGTGTGCTGGTAGGATATAGGACGTAAACAGTGTGGGACGTAAACAGTGTGGGACGTAAACAGTGTGGGACGTAAACAGTGTGCTGGTAGGATATAGGACGTAAACAGTGTGCTGGTAGGATATAGGACGTAAACAGTGTGCTGGTAGGATATAGGACGTAAACAGTGTGGGACGTAAACAGTGTGCTGGTAGGATATAGGACGTAAACAGTGTGCTGCGAGATGAGAGATGGCAGGGTACAGCCGCAGCAGCTTTTAATACAGGTTAAAGCTGTCCTGTTTGGATGTCATTTGATTTCTCCTCTGAGCTGGATTTGGAAGTATTATAAACACAGAGGACTAATTTCAGGGTTTTAAGCTGCCGCCCGGCGCTCAGTGATCTCTCTGTCTCTCCTTCTGCTCTCTCTCTCTCTCCTTCTGCTCTCTCTCTCTCTCTCCTTCTGCTCTCTCTCTCTCTCTCCTTCTGCTCTCTCTCTCCTTCTGCTCTCTCTTTCCTTCTGCTCTCTCTTATCTCCTACTCTCTCTCTCCCTCTCACTCAGTCTGTCTCTCAGTCTGTCTCTCTGTCTCTCTCTCTGTCACTCAGTCTGTCACTGTCTTTGTCACTCAGTCTGTCTCTCTCTCTTTCTAAAGCCTGGTTGGGAGGACGGGGGGATGGGTTCTGGAATAGAGGCGTCTCATAAATACAGGAGAGAGCGTGATGCGAGCTGCAAATCAGCGTCCAGAAACGAGTCCCTCTACGTATCAACGAGCTGAGTTTCTATGGAAACATAAACCCGATTAGATTAGCTTTAAGGCGCTGGAACCTGCGAGGAAAAAGAACATGTTCTGTCTGTCATTCAATGAGAAAATACAGTGACAGCGATAATGATAATAACCATTAAGAGAAAGCTAGGTGATAATGTCCTTGCATCGATCACGGTCAGTGAGGAATTGGAATGAGATGGCCCACACAGCCAGGGGATAGTATGGACCTCTCCATTCTGTGCTGTTGTCTGTTTTGATATAGCCAGGGTAGATAGCTACAGTACATGTCACGCCCTGACCATAGAGATCTTTTTATTATCTATGTTTGGTTGGTCAGGGTGTGACTCGGGTGGGAAACTCTATGTTCTTTGTTTCTATGTTTTGGCCGGGTACGGTTCTCAATCAGGGACAGCTGTCTATCGTTGTCTCTGATTGGGAATCATACTTGCAGCCTTTTTTCTCCTTTTGTTTTGTGGGTAGTTGTCGTTGTTAGTGGCATTATACCCTAAGTAAGATTCACGGTCGTTTCCTCGTTCTTTTTTTTTTTTTTTGGGCGACATTTATCAAATGAAGGAAATGAAAGCTCACCATGCTGCACCTTGGTCCGGTCATTTCCACGACGACAGCGATCGTGACAGTACAGCTTGGCTTACCCTGCACTTCCTCCTCACCTTACAGCTCAGGGAGCTCTTTTCAAAGGACAAGATTTTTTTGTAGAAATACAAATGTACATGCTTATTTTCTTTCTGTTCATTGTTCATTTCCTATAGCTAATAGCGATATCTATACAATAATATCTATAGCTTTCTGTTCATTGTTTATTTCCTATAGATAATAGGGATATCTATACAATAATATCTATAGCTTTCTGTTCATTGTTCATTTTCTATAGCTAATAGGGATATCTATACAATAATATCTATAGCTTTCTGTTCATTGTTCATTTCCTATAGCTAATAGGGATATCTATACAATAATAGCTATAGCTTTCTGTTCATTGTTAATTTCCTATAGCTAATAGGGATATCTATAAAATAATATCTATAGCTTTCTGTTCATTGTTCATTTCCTATAGCTAATAGGGATATCTATACAATCATATCTATAGCTTTCTGTTCATTGTTTATTTCCTATAGCTAATAGGGATATCTATACAATAATATCTATAGCTTTCTGTTCATTGTTTATTTCCAATAGCTAATAGGGATATCTATACAATAATAGCTATTGCTTTCTGTTCATTGTTCATTTCCTATAGCTAATAGGGATATCTATACAATAATATCTATAGCTTTCTGTTCATTGTTCATTTCCTATAGCTAATAGGGATATCTATACAATTATATCTATAGCTTTCTGTTCATTGCTTATTTCCTATAGCTAATAGGGATATCTATACAATAATATCTATAGCTTTCTGTTCATTGTTTATTTCCTATAGCTAATAGGGATATCTATGCAATAATATCTATAGCTTTCTGTTCATTGTTTATTTCCTATAGCTAATAGGGATATCTATACAATAATATCTATAGCTTTCTGTTCATTGTTCATTTCCTATAGCTAATAGGGATATCTATACAATAATATCTATAGCTTTCTGTTCATTGTTCATTTCCTATAGCTAATAGGGATATCTATACAATAATATCTATAGCTTTCTGTTCATTGTTCATTTCCTATAGCTAATAGTGATATCTCTAAAATAATAGCTATTGCTTTCTGTTCATTGCACAGTTGATTGAAGTGATCTGATTGGTGTTTGTCTGAGCCAGCAGCAGCAGAGCAGCAGAACCCAGGGTGTTCAGTAGTGGTGGTCCTATGGGAATTCACTGAGCTGAGCCTCAGCTGAAGCAGGAACAATTATCCACCCAGCTCTCCATCCTCTCCATGCTAAGAAGAGCCAGTCCCTCGTGTATCATCAACATTCTGCATCCCAAATGGGAACCTATTGCCTATGTAGTAGGAGCCAAATGGGACCCTATTCCCTATGTAGTGCACTACTTTTGACCAGGGCACATAGGGCTCCCATAGGTAGTGTACTGTATAGAACAGGGGTCCCCAACTACAGTACATTCAGCCACGGGACGATTTTGTCTTGAGTGGATGGTCAGGGGGCCGGAACATAATTACAAATAATTTACCGCAAGTAGCACAAACAGATAGAGTATTTTTGACAAAAACAGAATCATTTCAAACCTTGATTACATTGGTATATGTCTCTCTATTTACGCATAGGAACACTTGGGAACAGATTTCCTCAATTACAGTCACTTGGAGCTGATTTCCTCGTGTTTTTACCGTTTTTTAGGTCCAACAATGAAAATCCAACAACAACAACAACCAAAAATAGATTTTATAAAAACGTTTTTTTTTTGCTCAGAAAACATGAGAGGAGGAAGAGGTCCAAATGATATAACCTGTTGGGGAACCCTGCTATAGAGAAGAGGATGTCGTTTGGGACGGACCCTCAGTCTCCACGTCTCCTCCCAGAATCCCAGCAACGCTCCATCAGATCAGGGCCATGTTCATTAGGTTCACAGCGTAGCAAAATGTTTTAGAAATGTTTCTTATTGGAACAGTCTAGGTAGTCCCTTCCCTTGTTTTAATTAGTCAGTTTTCTTCCGTTTGTTGCGTAACAAAATGGTGACTACATGGTTCTTTTTCACACTCAATCCAGGAACCCATTTTAACAACATCTGTAGTGTACATTACTTTTCATTTAAAAAATTACTTTTTGTTAACATGAAGACAGAGAAGGTTATATGACATCATTTCCTTTAACTTACTTTCATCCGAGCCTGGGGTTTCCTCCACAGTCCTGATGTAATCATCCTAGAGAGACGTGAGAATGGGAGTTTGTGTCACTGCAGAGTTGCAGAGCGTAGTGTAAACAACAACAACAACATATCCAAGGACAAAACAGAAGATCACAGACGTCTCACTCTCTCTGTAAGTGGTGATTTTAGCTCCCTCCCTGTCACACAGGGAATATACACTCTCAGAATGAGTACCAAATGGCACCCTATTCTTCATTATTGTTTACTACTTCCCTATATAGTGCGATATAATAGTAGTGCACTATGTTGGGAATAGGATGCCATTTGGGAAACACAGAAACTATCTGTTAGACTGGTCTCTGGGGGTGTTAGACTGGTCTCTGGGGGTGTTAGACTGGTCTCTGGGGGTGTGGGGGTGTTAGACTGGTCTCTGGGGGTGTTAGACTGGTCCCGGGGGTGTTAGACTGGTCTCGGGGGTGTTAGACTGGTCTCTGGGGGTGTTAGACTGGTCTCTGGGGGTGTTAGACTGGTCTCTGGGGGTGTTAGACTGGTCTCTGGGGGTGTTAGACTGGTCTCTGGGGGTGTTAGACTGGTCTCTGGGGGTGTTAGACTGGTCCCGGGGGTGTTAGACTGGTCCCGGGGGTGTTAGACTGGTCTCTGGGGGTGTTAAACTGGTCTCTGGGGGTGTTAGACTGGTCTCTGGGGGTGTTAGACTGGTCTCTGGGGGTGTTAGACTGGTCTCTGGGGGTGTTAGACTGGTCTCTGGGGGTGTTAGACTGGTCCCTGGGGGTGTTAGACTGGTCCCTGGGGGTGTTTGAGGGTTAGAATTATGATACAAATACTAAATCTCCCATCGTATCCACTTCTACTGACCCATGTGTGTGTGTGTGTGTGTGTGTGTGTGTGTGTGTGTGTGTGTGTGTGTGTGTGTGTGTGAGTGAGTGTGTGTGTGTGTGGATGAGGACCCACAGGATTATGTTTGTTACGACTGGGTTAGCCTTATCCTACACTGGGATCCCAGCAGTATAACACAGAGCTCTCAAGTCAAGCTGAACAACTTAAGCCAAAGGCGTTTCATATATTCAGAGGAAGTGTTGAGACAAGATCCATTAAAGGGATACGTCTCAAATGGAACCCTGTTCCCTTTATAGTGCACTACGTTTTCACCAGGGCCAGTATATAGGGAACAGGGTGCCAATTGGGACACATACATCAATCTATATTTCTGGGCTGATGAAATGTAATAGTTTAATGTCAGGTGTTATGATGCGGTTAGGCAGTTTAATGGCAGGTGTTATGATGCGGTTAGGCAGTTTAATGTCAGGTGTTATAATGCGGTTAGGCAGTTTAATGTCAGGTGTTATGATGCGGTTAGGCAGGTTAATGTCAGGTGTTATGATGCGGTTAGGCAGTTTAATGGCAGGTGTTATGATGCGGTTAGGCAGTTTAATGTCAGGTGTTATGATGCGGTTAGGCAGGTTAATGTCAGGTGTTATAATGCAGTTTGACAGTTTAATGTCAGGTGTTATGATGCGGTTAGGCAGTTTAATGTCAGGTGTTATAATGCGGTTAGGCAGTTTAATGTCAGGTGTTATGATGCGGTTAGGCAGTTTAATGGCAGGTGTTATAATGCGGTTAGGCAGTTTAATGTCAGGTGTTATAATGCGGTTAGGCAGTTTAATGGCAGGTGTTATAATGCGGTTAGGCAGTTTAATGTCATGTGTTATGATGCTGTTAGGCAGTTTAATGTCAGGTGTTATAATGCGGTTAGGCAGTTTAATGTCAGGTGTTATAATGCGGTTAGGTAGTTTAATGTCATGTGTTATGATGCTGTTAGGCAGTTTAATGTCAGGTGTTATAATGCGGTTAGGCAGTTTAATGTCAGGTGTTATAATCTGGTTTGGCAGTTTAATGTCAGGTGTTATGATGCGGTTAGGCAGGTTAATGTCAGGTGTTATAATGCGGTTAGGCAGTTTAATTTCAGGTGTTATAATGCGGTTTGGCAGTTTAATGTCAGGTGTTATAATGCAGTTTGGCAGTTTAATGTCAGGTGTTATAATGCAGTTTGACAGTTTAATGTCAGGTGTTATAATGCGGTTAGGCAGTTTAATGTCAGGTGTTATAATGCGGTTAGGCAGTTTAATGTCAGGTGTTATAATGCGGTTAGGCAGTTTAATGTCAGGTGTTATGATGCGGTTAGGCAGGTTAATGTCAGGTGTTATAATGCGGTTAGGCAGTTTAATTTCAGGTGTTATAATGCGGTTTGGCAGTTTAATGTCAAGTGTTATAATGCAGTTTGGCAGTTTAATGTCAGGTGTTATAATGCAGTTTGACAGTTTAATGTCAGGTGTTATAATGCGGTTAGGCAGTTTAATGGCAGGTGTTATAATGCGGTTAGGCAGTTTAATGTCATGTGTTATGATGCTGTTAGGCAGTTTAATGTCAGGTGTTATAATGCGGTTAGGCAGTTTAATGTCAGGTGTTATAATGCGGTTAGGTAGTTTAATGTCAGGTGTTATAATGCGGTTTGGCAGTTGAACTAAGACCATGAGACTTAAAAAGTGATATTCTTCATGAATCAATGGCTATATAGAAGTGGCTAGCTTGTTCCTATCAAGCAGAGACATTGACTACTCTTGACTGAAAGGGGCAGGTAACATCTGCAGTCCAAAGAGAGAGAATTGGACAGATTCCCATTCCTCCTCCTCCGGTTTAAAGAGAAACATCAACATGAAAAGACCGAACAGACAAACCAGATCTAGAAGGTGTTTACTAACCTCAACTTCCTGTAGCGATGAACAGTGATGTGGGGAGGAGAGAAAGAGAGAGAGAGAGAAAGAGAAAAGCAGAAGGTCATTGTTAGAGTAAAGAAAATGACTTCTTCACAAAAACATTTCCATTGAGGTTTTCCCCATTCAGCGTTTGATTCAGCAGCAGCAGTTAAACTGTCAACTCCTAATGCACACTGATTGAAAATACAGGCCTTAGTCTGCCTGCTTCTTATCCTGGGGGCATCTGCCTCCTTTCAGAAGACATTTGGAGGGGATTATAGAGCCCTATTAACACTCCCACACACTGACACACAGACACACACGCACGCACACACGCACACACATATACACACAGTGTGAGGATTGTGGCCTATTAAGGAAAGGATGAGCAGGTTCCACTTCTATGAGTTGGCAGGAGGCCCAATCACCACCTAGCATGGATCATTCTCTCACCATGTTTACCAGCAGCTACCCAATCACCACCTAGCACGGATCATTCTCTCACTGTTTACCAGCAGATGCCCAATCACCACCTAGCACGGATCATTCTCTCACTGTTAACCAGCAGCTGCCCAATCACCACCTAGCATGGATCATTCTCTCACTGTTTACCAGCAGCTGCCCAATCACCACCTAGCATGGATCATTCTCTCACTGTTTACCAGCAGCTGCCCAATCACCACCTAGCATGGATCATTCTCTCACTGTTTACCAGCAGCTGCCCAATCACCACCTAGCATGGATCATTCTCTCACTGTTTACCAGCAGCTGCCCAATCACCACCTAGCACGGATCATTCTCTCACTGTTTACCAGCAGATGCCCAATCACCACCTAGCACGGATCATTCTCTCACCGTTTACCAGCAGCTGCCCAATCACCACCTAGCACGGATCATTCTCTCACTGTTTACCAGCAGCTGCCCAATCACCACCTAGCATGGATCATTCTCACACTGTTTACCAGCAGCTGCCCAATCACCACCTAGTACGGATCATTCTCTCACTGTTTACCAGCAGCTGCCCAATCACCACCTAGCATGGATCATTCTCTCACTGTTTACCAGCAGCTGCCCAATCACCACCTAGCACGGATCATTCTCTCACTGTTTACCAGCAGCTGCCCAATCACCACCTAGCACGGATCATTCTCTCACTGTTTACCAGCAGCTGCCCAATCACCACCTAGCACGGATCATTCTCTCACTGTTTACCAGCAGCTGCCCAATCACCACCTAGCACGGATCATTCTCTCACTGTTTACCAGCAGCTGCCCAATCACCACCTAGCACGGATCATTCTCTCACTGTTTACCAGCAGCTGCCCAATCACCACCTAGCACGGATCATTCTCTCACCATGTTTACCAGCAGCTGCCTAATCACCACCTAGCATGGATCATTCTCTCACCATGTTTACCAGCAGCTGCCCAATCACCACCTAGCACGGACCATTCTCTCACCATGTTTACCAGCAGCTGCCTAATCACCACCTAGCATGGATCATTCTCTCACTGTTTACCAGCAGCTGCCCAATCACCACCTAGCACGGATCATTCTCTCATCGTTTACCAGCAGCTACCCAATCACCACCTAGCACGGATCATTCTCTCACTGTTTACCAGCAGCTGCCCAATCACCACCTAGCACGGATCATTCTCTCACTGTTTACCAGCGGCTGCCCAATCACCACCTAGCACGGATCATTCTCTCACTGTTTACCAGAAGCTGCCCAATCACCACCTAGCACGGATCATTCTCTCACTGTTTACCAGCAGATGCCCAATCACCACCTAGCACGGATCATTCTCTCACCGTTTACCAGCAGCTGCCCAATCACCACCTAGCACGGATCATTCTCTCACTGTTTACCAGCAGCTGCCCAATCACCACCTAGCATGGATCATTCTCTCACTGTTTACCAGCAGCTGCCCAATCACCACCTAGTACGGATCATTCTCTCACTGTTTACCAGCAGCTGCCCAATCACCACCTAGCATGGATCATTCTCTCACTGTTTACCAGCAGCTGCCCAATCACCACCTAGCACGGATCATTCTCTCACCATGTTTACCAGCAGCTGCCCAATCACCACCTAGCACGGATCATTCTCTCACTGTTTACCAGCAGCTGCCCAATCACCACCTAGCATGGACCATTCTCTCACCATGTTTACCAGCAGCTGCCTAATCACCACCTAGCATGGATCATTCTCTCACCATGTTTACCAGCAGCTGCCTAATCACCACCTAGCATGGATCATTCTCTCACCATGTTTACCAGCAGCTGCCCAATCACCACCTAGCATGGATCATTCTCTCACTGTTTACCAGCAGCTGCCCAATCACCACCTAGCACGGATCATTCTCTCATCGTTTACCAGCAGCTACCCAATCACCACCTAGCACGGATCATTCTCTCACTGTTTACCAGCAGCTGCCCAATCACCACCTAGCACGGATCATTCTCTCACTGTTTACCAGCGGCTGCCCAATCACCACCTAGCACGGATCATTCTCTCACCGTTTACCAGCAGCTACCCAATCACCACCTAGCACGGATCATTCTCTCACCGTTTACCAGCAGCTGCCCAATCACCACCTAGCACGGATCATTCTCTCACTGTTTACCAGAAGCTGCCCAATCACCACCTAGCATGGATCATTCTCTAACTGTTAACCAGCAGATGCCCAATCACCACCTAGCATGGATCATTCTCTCACTGTTTACCAGCAGCTGCCCAATCACCACCTAGCACGGATCATTCTCTCACTGTTTACCAGCGACTGCCCAATCACCACCTAGCACGGATCATTCTCTCACTGTTTACCAGCGACTGCCCAATCACCACCTAGCACGGATCATTCTCTCACCGTTTACCAGCAGCTGCCCAATCACCACCTAGCACGGATCATTCTCTCACCGTTTACCAGCAGCTGCCCAATCACCACCTAGCACGGATCATTCTCTCACCGTTTACCAGCAGCTGCCCAATCACCACCTAGCACGGATCATTCTCTCACCGTTTACCAGCAGCTGCCCAATCACCACCTAGCACGGATCATTCTCTCACTTTTTACCAGAAGCTGCCCAATCACCACCTAGCACGGATCATTCTCTCACTGTTTACCAGCAGCTGCCCAATCACCACCTAGTACGGATCATTCTCTCACTGTTTACCAGCAGCTGCCCAATCACCACCTAGCATGGATCATTCTCTCACTGTTTACCAGCAGCTGCCCAATCACCACCTAGCACGGATCATTCTCTCACCATGTTTACCAGCAGCTGCCCAATCACCACCTAGCACGGATCATTCTCTCACTGTTTACCAGCAGCTGCCCAATCACCACCTAGCATGGACCATTCTCTCACCATGTTTACCAGCAGCTGCCTAATCACCACCTAGCATGGATCATTCTCTCACCATGTTTACCAGCAGCTGCCTAATCACCACCTAGCATGGATCATTCTCTCACCATGTTTACCAGCAGCTGCCCAATCACCACCTAGCATGGATCATTCTCTCACTGTTTACCAGCAGCTGCCCAATCACCACCTAGCACGGATCATTCTCTCATCGTTTACCAGCAGCTACCCAATCACCACCTAGCACGGATCATTCTCTCACTGTTTACCAGCAGCTGCCCAATCACCACCTAGCACGGATCATTCTCTCACTGTTTACCAGCGGCTGCCCAATCACCACCTAGCACGGATCATTCTCTCACCGTTTACCAGCAGCTACCCAATCACCACCTAGCACGGATCATTCTCTCACCGTTTACCAGCAGCTGCCCAATCACCACCTAGCACGGATCATTCTCTCACTGTTTACCAGAAGCTGCCCAATCACCACCTAGCATGGATCATTCTCTAACTGTTAACCAGCAGATGCCCAATCACCACCTAGCATGGATCATTCTCTCACTGTTTACCAGCAGCTGCCCAATCACCACCTAGCACGGATCATTCTCTCACTGTTTACCAGCGACTGCCCAATCACCACCTAGCACGGATCATTCTCTCACTGTTTACCAGCGACTGCCCAATCACCACCTAGCACGGATCATTCTCTCACCGTTTACCAGCAGCTGCCCAATCACCACCTAGCACGGATCATTCTCTCACCGTTTACCAGCAGCTGCCCAATCACCACCTAGCACGGATCATTCTCTCACCGTTTACCAGCAGCTGCCCAATCACCACCTAGCACGGATCATTCTCTCACCGTTTACCAGCAGCTGCCCAATCACCACCTAGCACGGATCATTCTCTCACTTTTTACCAGAAGCTGCCCAATCACCACCTAGCACGGATCATTCTCTCACTGTTTACCAGCAGATGCCCAATCACCACCTAGCACGGATCATTCTTTCACCGTTTACCAGCAGCTGCCCAATCACCACCTAGCATGGATCATTCTCTCACTGTTTACCAGCAGCTGCCCAATCACCACCTAGCATGGATCATTCTCTCACTGTTTACCAGCAGCTGCCCAATCACCACCTAGTACGGATCATTCTCTCACTGTTTACCAGCAGCTGCCCAATCACCACCTAGCATGGATCATTCTCTCACTGTTTACCAGCAGCTGCCCAATCACCACCTAGCACGGATCATTCTCTCACCATGTTTACCAGCAGCTGCCCAATCACCACCTAGCACGGATCATTCTCTCACTGTTTACCAGCAGCTGCCCAATCACCACCTAGCATGGACCATTCTCTCACCATGTTTACCAGAAGCTGCCTAATCACCACCTAGCATGGATCATTCTCTCACCATGTTTACCAGCAGCTGCCTAATCACCACCTAGCATGGATCATTCTCTCACCATGTTTACCAGCAGCTGCCCAATCACCACCTAGCATGGATCATTCTCTCACTGTTTACCAGCAGCTGCCCAATCACCACCTAGCACGGATCATTCTCTCATCGTTTACCAGCAGCTACCCAATCACCACCTAGCACGGATCATTCTCTCACTGTTTACCAGCAGCTGCCCAATCACCACCTAGCACGGATCATTCTCTCACTGTTTACCAGCGGCTGCCCAATCACCACCTAGCACGGATCATTCTCTCACCGTTTACCAGCAGCTACCCAATCACCACCTAGCACGGATCATTCTCTCACCGTTTACCAGCAGCTGCCCAATCACCACCTAGCACGGATCATTCTCTCACTGTTTACCAGAAGCTGCCCAATCACCACCTAGCATGGATCATTCTCTAACTGTTAACCAGCAGATGCCCAATCACCACCTAGCATGGATCATTCTCTCACTGTTTACCAGCAGCTGCCCAATCACCACCTAGCACGGATCATTCTCTCACTGTTTACCAGCGACTGCCCAATCACCACCTAGCACGGATCATTCTCTCACTGTTTACCAGCGACTGCCCAATCACCACCTAGCACGGATCATTCTCTCACCGTTTACCAGCAGCTGCCCAATCACCACCTAGCACGGATCATTCTCTCACCGTTTACCAGCAGCTGCCCAATCACCACCTAGCACGGATCATTCTCTCACCGTTTACCAGCAGCTGCCCAATCACCACCTAGCACGGATCATTCTCTCACCGTTTACCAGCAGCTGCCCAATCACCACCTAGCACGGATCATTCTCTCACTTTTTACCAGAAGCTGCCCAATCACCACCTAGCACGGATCATTCTCTCACTGTTTACCAGCAGATGCCCAATCACCACCTAGCACGGATCATTCTCTCACCGTTTACCAGCAGCTGCCCAATCACCACCTAGCATGGATCATTCTCTCACTGTTTACCAGCAGCTGCCCAATCACCACCTAGCATGGATCATTCTCTCACTGTTTACCAGCAGCTGCCCAATCACCACCTAGTACGGATCATTCTCTCACTGTTTACCAGCAGCTGCCCAATCACCACCTAGCATGGATCATTCTCTCACTGTTTACCAGCAGCTGCCCAATCACCACCTAGCACGGATCATTCTCTTACCATGTTTACCAGCAGCTGCCCAATCACCACCTAGCACGGATCATTCTCTCACTGTTTACCAGCAGCTGCCCAATCACCACCTAGCATGGACCATTCTCTCACCATGTTTACCAGCAGCTGCCTAATCACCACCTAGCATGGATCATTCTCTCACCATGTTTACCAGCAGCTGCCTAATCACCACCTAGCATGGATCATTCTCTCACCATGTTTACCAGCAGCTGCCCAATCACCACCTAGCATGGATCATTCTCTCACTGTTTACCAGCAGCTGCCCAATCACCACCTAGCACGGATCATTCTCTCATCGTTTACCAGCAGCTACCCAATCACCACCTAGCACGGATCATTCTCTCACTGTTTACCAGCAGCTGCCCAATCACCACCTAGCACGGATCATTCTCTCACTGTTTACCAGCGGCTGCCCAATCACCACCTAGCACGGATCATTCTCTCACCGTTTACCAGCAGCTACCCAATCACCACCTAGCACGGATCATTCTCTCACCGTTTACCAGCAGCTGCCCAATCACCACCTAGCACGGATCATTCTCTCACTGTTTACCAGAAGCTGCCCAATCACCACCTAGCATGGATCATTCTCTAACTGTTAACCAGCAGATGCCCAATCACCACCTAGCATGGATCATTCTCTCACTGTTTACCAGCAGCTGCCCAATCACCACCTAGCACGGATCATTCTCTCACTGTTTACCAGCGACTGCCCAATCACCACCTAGCACGGATCATTCTCTCACTGTTTACCAGCGACTGCCCAATCACCACCTAGCACGGATCATTCTCTCACCGTTTACCATCAGCTGCCCAATCACCACCTAGCACGGATCATTCTCTCACCGTTTACCAGCAGCTGCCCAATCACCACCTAGCACGGATCATTCTCTCACCCTTTACCAGCGGCTGCCCAATCACCACCTGCCATGTCTACAGTCTGTCTGTCCACCTGCCATGTCTACAGTCTGTCTGTCCACCTGCCATGTCTACAGTCTGTCTGTCCACCTGTCATGTCTACAGTCTGTCTGTCCACCTGCCATGTCTACAGTCTGTCTGTCCACCTGCCATGTCTACAGTCTGTCCACCTGTCATGTCTACAGTCTGTCCACCTGTCATGTCCACAGTCTGTCCACCTGTCATGTCTACAGTCTGTCTGTCCACCTGTCATGTCTACAGTCTGTCTGTCCACCTGTCATGTCCACAGTCTGTCCACCTGTCATGTCTACAGTCTGTCTGTCCACCTGTCATGTCTACAGTCTGTCTGTCCACCTGCCATGTCTACAGTCTGTCTGTCCACCTGTCATGTCCACAGTCTGTCCACCTGTCATGTCTACAGTCTGTCTGTCCACCTGTCATGTCTACAGTCTGTCTGTCCACCTGTCATGTCTACAGTCTGTCCACCTGTCATGTCCACAGTCTGTCCACCTGTCATGTCTACAGTCTGTCTGTCCACCTGTCATGTCTACAGTCTGTCT
This sequence comes from Salvelinus fontinalis, assembly GCF_029448725.1. Taxonomy (NCBI): domain Eukaryota; kingdom Metazoa; phylum Chordata; class Actinopteri; order Salmoniformes; family Salmonidae; genus Salvelinus; species Salvelinus fontinalis. The sequence continues at coordinate 95,735,643 of NC_074665.1, read as the reverse complement.
GTCCACCTGTCATGTCCACAGTCTGTCCACCTGTCATGTCTACAGTCTGTCTGTCCACCTGTCATGTCTACAGTCTGTCTGTCCACCTGCCATGTCTACAGTCTGTCTGTCCACCTGTCATGTCCACAGTCTGTCCACCTGTCATGTCTACAGTCTGTCTGTCCACCTGTCATGTCTACAGTCTGTCTGTCCACCTGTCATGTCTACAGTCTATCTGTTAAGTAGGAACAAAACACACTGAGTATGGACTGAGTTGGTGTCCCAAGCGGGCCGATATGGCCCTGATTAAAAGTCTATGTAGTGCACTACGCAGGGAATAGGGTAGAATTTGGGACACAGAAACTCAGTGTCACACAGAAACTCAGTGTCACACAGAAGCATAGAACTGACGGGATAGACAGTTAGTATTTGGTGTAAAATACATCATTGAGTTAACACAGGACGTCCTTTCTATTATTCCATTTCACTGTTCTGGAATCAGTCCAAGGTCATTTACACACAACAACAACAAAAAAATATATATATATATATGAGAAATAAAATAAAGAAAAAATATATAAAAATATATATATATATGAGAAATAAAATAAAAATAAAATATATAAAAAAACACACTCGCACGCACACGCGCACACACACACACACACACACACACACACACACACACACACACACACACACACACACACACACACACACACACACACACACACACACACACACACACACACACACACACACACACACACACACACAACAGCCCTACCATATTTGTTCCATCATTCACTGGCTCGCTCCAATGCAATGTTCAGCAGAAATACAGCCCCTTCCCTTCCTCCCTTAACTCAAGCTAGTAAATAAACATTGTTCTCTGTCTAGTTAGCAGTACTGAGACCCCATGTACAATATATCACTATGGGACGTTTACAGCCCACACAGGGAGAGCCAGAGAGGCGGCCCGCAATCCCAAATGGTGCTCTATTCCCTACATAGTGCACTACTTTTAACCAGGGCCCTGGTCCATATAGGGAACAGGATGCCATTTGGTACGCTGCCCCACAGAGAGGCAAAGGGAGGAAGGCTATAAAGTCTGACATCAGGTTACATCACAGAGCAGAGTAGAGTCGTTGGACTTCAACCATTATATTTCAGACTAGGCTGTTTCTTTAAGGTAAATAACGTGTTTTTTATGTCAGTATGGGACCAATTCCCATATCTATTAAAGTCTATATCACCTGGTCCCATATCTATTAAAGTCTATATCACCTGGTCCCATATCTATTAAAGTCTATATCACCTAGTCCCATATCTATTAAAGTCTATATCACCTGGCCCCATATCTATTAAAGTCTATATCACCTGGTCCCATATCTATTAAAGTCTATATCACCTGGTCCCATATCTATTAAAGTCTATATCACCTAGTCCCATATCTATTAAAGTCTATATCACCTGGTCCCATATCTATTAAAGTCTATATCACCTGGTCCCATACCTATTAAAGTCTATATCACCTGGCCCCATATCTATTAAAGTCTATATCACCTGGTCCCATACCTATTAAAGTCTATATCACCTGGCCCCATATCTATTAAAGTCTATATCACCTGGTCCCATACCTATTAAAGTCTATATCACCTGGCCCCATATCTATTACAGTCTATATCACCTGGTCCCATACCTATTAAAGTCTATATCACCTGGCCCCATATCTATTAAAGTCTATATCACCTGGCCCCATATCTATTAAAGTCTATATCACCTGGCCCCATATCTATTAAAGTCTATATCACCTGGTCCCATATCTATTAAAGTCTATATCACCTGGTCCCATATCTATTAAAGTCTATATCACCTGGTCCTATATCTATTAAAGTCTATATCACCTGGTTCTATATCTATTAAAGTCTATATCACCTGGTCCCATATCTACTAAAGTCTATATCACCTGGTCCTGTCTATTAAAGTCTATATCACCTGGTCCCATATCTATTAAAGTCTATATCACCTGGCCCCATATCTATTAAAGTCTATATCACCTGGCCCCATATCTATTAAAGTCTATATCACCTGGTCCCATATCTATTAAAGTCTATATCACCTGGTCCCATATCTATTAAAGTCTATATCACCTGGTCCCATATCTATTAAAGTCTATATCACCTGGTCACATATCTATTAAAGTCTATATCACCTAGTCCTATATCTACTAAAGTCTATATCACCTGGTCCCATATCTATTAAAGTCTATATCACCTGGTCCCATATCTATTAAAGTCTATATCACCTGGTCCCATATCTATTAAAGTCTATATCACCTGGTCCCGTATCTATTAAAGTCTATATCACCTGGTCCCATATCTATTAAAGTCTATATCACCTGGTCCCATATCTATTAAAGTCTATATCACCTGGTCCCATATCTATTAAAGTCTATATCACCTGGTCCTGTCTATTAAAGTCTATATCACCTGGTCCCATATCTATTAAAGTCTATATCACCTGGTCCCATATCTATTAAAGTCTATATCTCCTGGTCCTACACTGAGTGTGCAGAACATTAGGAACACCTGCTCTATCCATGACATAGACTGACCAGGTGAATCCAGGTGAAAGCTATGATCCCTTATTGAGGTCACCTGTTAAATCCACTTCAATCAGTGTAGATGAAGGGAAGGAGACGGGTTAAAGAATTATCTTTAAGCCTTGTGACATGGATTGTGTATGTGTGCCATTCAGAGGGTGAATGGGCAAGAAAAAAATATTGAATTGCCTTTTAACAGTGTATGGTAGTAGGTGCCAGGCGCACCGGTTTGAGTGTGTCAAGAACTGCAACACTGCTGAGCTTTTCACGCTCAGCAGTTTCCCGTGTGTATCAAGAATGATCCACCACCCAAAGGTTATCCTGTCTGTTAACATGTCTGTAATCATGTTATCCTGTCCGTTGTCTGTCTCCTGTTATCCTCTCTGTTAACATGTCTGTTATTCTGTCTGTTATCCTGTCTGCTATCCTGTCTGTAATCATGGTATCCTGTTCGGTATCCTGTCTGTTATCATGTTAGCCTGTCTGTGATCCTGTCTGCTATCCTGTCTGTTATCATGTCTGTTGTCATGTTAGCCTGTCTGCTATCCTGTCTGTTATCCTGTCTGTTGTCATGTTAGCCTGTCTGTGATCCTGTCTGTTATCCTGTCTGTTGTCATGTTAGCCTGTCTGTGATCCTGTCTGCTATCCTGTCTGTTATCATGTCTGTTGTCATGTAAGCCTGTCTGCTATCCTGTCTGTTATCATGTCTGTTATCATGTTAGCCTGTCTGTGATCCTGTCTGTTGTCCTGTTTGTTATCCTGTCTGTTATCATGTCTGTTATCATGTTAGCCTGTCTGTGATCCTGTCTGTGATCCTGTTTGTTATCCTGTCTGTCATCGTGTCTTAAAACGGCCTCTCTATTCTCCTGGTGTTCAGTGTAGAGGGAGAAGTGTCCCAACTGCCAACCTTTAACAGCAGCACAGCAACACAACTTAATAATGTAACTGTATAATATGGACGTGGCATTTCAGCAAGGCTTCAGCTAAAATATTAAACATATCATTTAAGATGACACTTTGGAACATAGCTACTGCATTAAGTCAAAAATAGCTGTGATGGGCCTCCCGGGTGGGGCAGTGGTCTAGGGCACTGCATCGCAGTGCTAGCTGCGCCACCAGAGTCTCTGGGTTCGCGCCCAGGCTCTGTCGCAGCCGGCCGCGACCGGGAGGTCCGTGGGGCGACGCACAATTGGGCTAGCGTCGTCCGGGTTAGGGAGGGTTTGGCCGGTAGGGATATCCTTGTCTCATCGCGCTCCAGCGGCTCCTGTGGCGGGCCGGGCGCAGTGCGCGCTAACCAAGGGGGCCAGGTGCACGGTGTTTCCTCCGACACATTGGTGCGGCTGGCTTCCGGGTTGGAGGCGCGCTGTGTTAAGAAGCAGTGCGGCTTGGTTGGGTTGTGCTTCGGAGGACGCGTGACTTTCGACCTTCGTCTCTCCCGAGCCCGTACGGGAGTTGTAGCGATGAGACAAGACAGTAATTACTAGCGATTGGATACCACGAAAATTGGTGAGAAAAGGGGATAACAAAAAAATAATAATAATAAATAGCTGTGATATTGAAGTAGCAAACTGTTTCAGAGAGGAACTTTCATAGAGTCCGAGCCGTGGGAAGTAGAGGCTGCAGCACCCCCTGAAAAATCACATTGATTTTCTTCACTAAAGTAGTGGGCCTTTTACGAGTCTTGTACTAGAGGACCAATATAGCTGTCTGTAGAGTGGGAGGGGGGGGGGGGGGGGGGGTGATGTGTATCACTTCACTTAGGCAACATTGACGTTGTCCTTCGTGCCACTAAAGCATATTGAATTTGAATTGAGAGAGAGAGAGAGGGAGAGGCTTGGGCCAGGGGAGAGTGAGAGAGACAGAGACAGAGACAGAGACAGAGAGAGACAGAGACAGAGACAGAGACAGAGACAGAGACAGAGACAGAGACAGAGACAGAGACAGAGAGACAGAGAGAGAGAGAGAGAGAGAGAGAGAGAGAGAGAGAGAGAGAGAGAGGGAGAGGCTTGGGCCAGGGGAGAGTGAGAGAGCGAGAAAGAGAAAGAGACAGAGAAGAGAGAGAGGCTTGGGCCAGGGGAGAGAGAGAGAGAGAGAGAGAGAGAGAGACAGAGACAGAGACAGAGATTGTGGGGAGCAGTGATCAGTGGTATGATATTCACACTACGGAGCAGAGGTCCCTTGAGTTATGTGATTCATATCATGGATAGCACCTCTCCTGCCGTTGGTCAACAGCCCTGTAATATACCTGGTGTAAAACAGCAGTAATGGAGCCTGACTGGCCAGATGCTGTGTACCTCTCCTCCAGGACTGGCCAGATGTTGTGTACCTCTCCTCTAGGACTGGCCAGATGTTGTGTACCTCTCCTCCAGGACTGGCCAGATGCTGTGTACCTCTCCTCTAGGACTGGCCAGATGCTGTGTACCTCTCCTCCAGGACTGGCCAGATGCTGTGTACCTCTCCTCTAGGACTGGCCAGATGCTGGGTACATCTCCTCCAGGACTGGCCAGATGTTGTGTACCTCTCCTCTAGGACTGGCCAGATGTTGTGTACCTCTCCTCCAGGACTGGCCAGATGCTGTGTACCTCTCCTCTAGGACTGGCCAGATGCTGTGTACCTCTCCTCCAGGACTGGCCAGATGCTGTGTACCTCTCCTCTAGGACTGGCCAGATGCTGGGTACCTCTCCTCCAGGACTGGCCAGATGCTGTGTACCTCTCCTCCAGGACTGGCCAGATGCTGTGTTCCTCTCCTCCAGGACTGGCCAGATGCTGTGTACCTCTCCTCCAGGACTGGCCAGATGCTGTGTACCTCTCCTCTAGGACTTGCCAGATGCTGTGTACCTCTCCTCTAGGACTGGCCAGATGCTGTGTACCTCTCCTCTAGGACTGGCCAGATGCTGTGTACCTCTCCTCTAGGACTGGCCAGATGCTGTGTACCTCTCCTCTAGGACTGGCCAGATGTTGTGTACCTCTCCTCCAGGACTGGCCAGATGTTGTGTACCTCTCCTCCAGGACTGGCCAGATGCTGTGTACCTCTCCTCCAGGACTGGCCAGATGCTGTGTACCTCTCCTCTAGGACTGGCCAGATGCTGTGTACCTCTCCTCCAGGACTGGCCAGATGCTGTGTACCTCTCCTCTAGGACTGGCCAGATGCTGGGTACCTCTCCTCCAGGACTGGCCAGATGCTGTGTACCTCTCCTCTAGGACTGGCCAGATGCTGGGTACCTCTCCTCCAGGACTGGCCAGATGCTGTGTACCTCTCCTCTAGGACTGGCCAGATGCTGGGTACCTCTCCTCCAGGACTGGCCAGATGCTGTGTACCTCTCCTCTAGGACTGGCCAGATGCTGGGTACCTCTCCTCCAGGACTGGCCAGATGCTGTGTACCTCTCCTCTAGGACTGGCCAGATGCTGGGTACCTCTCCTCTAGGACTGGCCAGATGCTGTGTACCTCTCCTCTAGGACTGGCCAGATGCTGGGTACCTCTCCTCCAGGACTGGCCAGATGCTGTGTACCTCTCCTCTAGGACTGGCCAGATGCCGGGTACCTCTCCTCCAGGACTGGCCAGATGCTGGGTACCTCTCCTCCAGGACTGGCCAGATGCTGTGTACCTCTCCTCTAGGACTGGCCAGATGCTGGGTACCTCTCCTCTAGGACTGGCCAGATGCTGTGTACCTCTCCTCCAGGACTGGCCAGATGCTGGGTACATCTCCTCCAGGACTGGCCAGATGCTGTGTACCTCTCCTCTAGGACTGGCCAGATGCTGGGTACCTCTCCTCCAGGACCGGCCAGATGCTGGGTACCTCTCTTCCAGGACCGGCCAGATGCTGTGTACCTCTCCTCTAGGACTGGCCAGATGCTGGGTACCTCTCCTCTAGGACTGGCCAGATGCTGGGTACCTCTCCTCTAGGACTGGCCAGATGCTGGGTACCTCTCCTCCAGGACTGGCCAGATGCTGGGTACCTCTCCTCCAGGACTGGCCAGATGCTGGGTACCTCTCCTCCAGGACTGGCCAGATGCTGGGTACCTCTCCTCCAGGACTGGCCAGATGCTGTGTACCACTCAGTGGACCACTCAGCTTGCTGGTATTAGCCTGGAAATGTCTGGCTGCAAACCTGCCTGACTGAGCTGCTCTGAATTCAGGTCTATTTCACCTCACAGCACAGGCCTGGTGAGGGGGTCCGTTTGGGATTTTAATACCCACTGACACCCCCTCCCCCCTTACTCCATAGGTCACATAGGTCACCTTTCAAATGGCACCATATTCCCTACATAGTGCACTACTTTTGACATTTGGGACACAAAGACAATGCCATCTAGTCAGAGGCTCATTTCACCTGCAACAAAGTGCTAAATAAGGGGTTGTTTGAAAGTCGCTCATATAAACATTGCCTTTATTTTTTTACAGGTAACATACCACACCTTCTGTCTAAAATGGGTATTCTGCCTAAAATGGGTATTCTGTCTAAAATGGGTATTCTGTCTAAAATGGGTATTCTGTCTAAAATGGGTATTCTGTCTAAAATGGGTATTCTGTCTAAAATGGGTATTCTGTCTAAAATGGGTATTCTGTCTAAAATGGGTATTCTGTCTAAAATGGGTATTCTGTCTAAAATGGGTATTCTGTCTAAAATGGCTATTCGGTCTAAAATGGGTATTCGGTCTAAAATGGGTATTCTGTCTAAAATGGGTATTCTGTCTAAAATGGGTATTCTGTCTAAAATGGGTATTCTGCCTAAAATGGGTATTCTGTCTAAAATGGGTATTCTGTCTAAAATGGGTATTCTGTCTAAAATGGGTATTCTGTCTAAAATGGGTATTCTGTCTAAAATGGGTATTCTGTCTAAAATGGGTATTCTGTCTAAAATGGGTATTCTGTCTAAAATGGGTATTCTGTCTAAAATGGGTATTCTGTCTGAAATGGCTATTCGGTCTAAAATGGGTATTCGGTCTAAAATGGGTATTCTGTCTAAAATGGGTATTCTGTCTAAAATGGGTATTCTGTCTAAAATGGGTATTCTGTCTAAAATGAGTATTCTGTCTGAAATGGGTATTCTGTCTAAAATGGGTATGCACCAGCAACACTTAGCACAAACACCCCACCATGCCTCGTCTAGACGGGGTGCCTCCAGACAGCCCTGTCACTGAGACTTATTAGCCTGGTCACAGTGCCCTGTCACTGAGACTTATTAGCCTGGTCACAGTGCCTTGTCACTGAGACTTATTAGCCTGGTCACAGTGCCCTGTCACTGAGACTTATTTGCCTGGTCACAGTTACCCTGTCACTGAGACTTATTAGCCTGGTCACAGTGCCCTGTCACTGAGACTCATTAGCCTGGTCACAGTGCCCTGTCACTGAGACTTATTAGCCTGGTCACAGTGCCCTGTCACTGAGACTTATTAGCCTGGTCACAGTGCCCTGTCACTGAGACTCATTAGCCTGGTCACAGTGCCCTGTCACTGAGACTTATTAGCCTGGTTACAGTTCCCTGTCACTGAGACTTATTTGCCTGGTCACAGTTACCCTGTCACTGAGACTTATTAGCCTGGTCACAGTGCCCTGTCACTGAGACTTATTAGCCTGGTCACAGTGCCCTGTCACTGAGACTCATTCGCCTGGTCACAGTGCCCTGTCACTGAGACTTACTCGCCTGGTCACAGTGCCCTGTCACTGAGACTTATTAGCCTGGTCACAGTGCCCTGTAACTGAGACTTATTATCCTGGTCACATTACCCTGTCACTGAGACTTATTAGCCAGGTTACAGTTCCCTGTCACTGAGACTCATTAGCCTGGTCACAGTGCCCTGTCACTGAGACTCATTAGTCTGGTCACAGTGCCCTGTCACTGAGACTTATTAGCCTGGTCACAGTGCCTTGTCACTGAGACTCATTAGTCTGGTCACAGTGCCCTGTCACTGAGACTCATTAGCCTGGTCACAGTGCCTTGTCACTGAGACTTATTAGCCTGGTCACAGTGCCCTGTCACTGAGACTTATTAGCCTGGTTACAGTTCCCTGTCACTGAGACTTATTAGCCTGGTCACAGTGCCCTGTCACTGAGACTTATTAGCCTGGTCACAGTGCCCTGTCACTGAGACTTATTAGCCTGGTCACTGCTCTGTGAAATGCACCACTCTGTGAAATGCACCACTCTGTGAAATGCACCACTCTGTGAAATGCACCACTTTGAAAACAGGTCTCTGTGAAATGCACAGCTCTGAAAACAGGTCTCTGTGAAATGCACCACTTGCCAAAATGCTTGGCACTGGGAAATGTATGTTACTTTGTCAGGGAGGGTAACAGTGATGTCTCTCCTCTCTATCAGGGTAACAGTGATGTCTCTCCTCTCTATCAGGGTAACAGTGATGTCTCTCCTCTCTATCAGGGTAACAGTGATGTCTCTCCTCTCTATCAGGGTAACAGTGATGTCTCTCCTCTCTATCAGGGAGGGTAACAGTGATGTCTCTCCTCTCTATCAGGGTAACAGTGATGTCTCTCCTCTCTATCAGGGTAACAGTGATGTCTCTCCTCTCTATCAGGGAGGGTAACAGTGATGTCTCTCCTCTCTATCAGGGAGGGTAACAGTGATGTCTCTCCTCTCTATCAGGGAGGGTAACAGTGATGTCTCTCCTCTCTATCAGGGAGGGTAACAGTGATGTCTCTCCTCTCTGACAGGGAGGGTAACAGTGATGTCTCTCCTCTCTGTCAGGGAGGGTAACAGTGATGTCTCTCCTCTCTGACAGGGAGGGTAACAGTGATGTCTCTCCTCTCTATCAGGGAGGGTAACAGTGATGTCTCTCCTCTCTGTCAGGGAGGGTAACAGTGATGTCTCTCCTCTCTATCAGGGAGGGTAACAGTGATGTCTCTCCTCTCTATCAGGGAGGGTAACAGTGATGTCTCTCCTCTCTATCAGGGAGGGTAACAGTGATGTCTCTCCTCTCTATCAGGGTAACAGTGATGTCTCTCCTCTCTATCAGGGTAACAGTGATGTCTCTCCTCTCTATCAGGGTAACAGTGATGTCTCTCCTCTCTATCAGGGAGGGTAACAGTGATGTCTCTCCTCTCTGACAGGGAGGGTAACAGTGATGTCTCTCCTCTCTGACAGGGAGGGTAACAGTGATGTCTCTCCTCTCTGACAGGGAGGGTAACAGTGATGTCTCTCCTCTCTGACAGGGAGGGTAACAGTGATGTCTCTCCTCTCTGACAGGGAGGGTAACAGTGATGTCTCTCCTCTCTGACAGGGAGGGTAACAGTGATGTCTCTCCTCTCTGACAGGGAGGGTAACAGTGATGTCTCTCCTCTCTGATAGGGAGGGTAACAGTGATGTCTCTCCTCTCTGTCAGGGTAACAGTGATGTCTCTCCTCTCTATCAGGGTAACAGTGATGTCTCTCCTCTCTGACAGGGAGGGTAACAGTGATGTCTCTCCTCTCTATCAGGGTAACAGTGATGTCTCTCCTCTCTATCAGGGTAACAGTGATGTCTCTCCTCTCTGACAGGGAGGGTAACAGTGATGTCTCTCCTCTCTATCAGGGAGGGTAACAGTGATGTCTCTCCTCTCTATCAGGGAGGGTAACAGTGATGTCTCTCCTCTCTGACAGGGAGGGTAACAGTGATGTCTCTCCTCTCTGACAGGGAGGGTAACAGTGATGTCTCTCCTCTCTATCAGGGAGGGTAACAGTGATGTCTCTCCTCTCTGACAGGGAGGGTAACAGTGATGTCTCTCCTCTCTGACAGGGAGGGTAACAGTGATGTCTCTCCTCTCTATCAGGGTAACAGTGATGTCTCTCCTCTCTATCAGGGAGGGTAACAGTGATGTCTCTCCTCTCTATCAGGGAGGGTAACAGTGATGTCTCTCCTCTCTATCAGGGTAACAGTGATGTCTCTCCTCTCTGACAGGGAGGGTAACAGTGATGTCTCTCCTCTCTGTCAGGGAGGGTAACAGTGATGTCTCTCCTCTCTGAGTGCATTGTAAACTCCTCTCCACTGCCAGCAGTGATCTTCACAGTGATGGAGTTAGCTCTCCTCTCTCTCTCTCTCAAGGAATCAGCGGCTTTTGAAATGAGAGAGAAGGTGAGTTGTAGCCCACAGCCGTTATCCACATAGAGATGCATTGAGAGCGGAACTCAAAAGGGAACTATATCGATCTGTCCAGGCCTGTAGAATGCACAACAGTGAAGCATAGTGGTTTCTCACCTGGACATGAAAAGGGAACTAAAAGTGTATCATTCTGTCCAGTTCTGGGCATGAAACAGATTTTCACAGCTGAAATATTTTGCCATTTTTCTTTTATCTCTCATAGTGATTCCTGGGACGGCTCTCTGAGACGTGGCAGTGAAGATGTTCCCTGTTTTCTTTCATTCAGCCATGACCATGAGGACAGACACACAAACAAGAAAACCCTCAACAAGACGTCCTGCCAAACAACATTTGGTTGTCTGCCATTGGTTAAACATGACCTCATTTCAGGAAGTTGCATCACAAAGACGTGTTGTGTTCCCTCCCACATGCTCTAATGCTCAGAGTCTTCCTACTAGGGACCTCTAATCATGGAGCAGCGTGGCACATCAAAAGATCACACACACACACACACACAAAGTACAGTACTGTAGGTGCAGCAGGATGGAGCGAGGCTCTGCATGCTCTGAGACATCCTGTAATTGGAGAAGAATTGTGAGGAAAAGATTCCAGTAGAAAACTAGCCTCCTCTCTTCCTCTCCTCTCTTCCTCTCCATTCAACAGCATTATTTAGCAAATGGAGGTGAGAAAGACACACACACACACACCTTAGGGATCGCAGGGAGCTTATGCATGAGGAGTCTATCTACAGTGCCTTACAGCCTTATTCTAAAATGTGGGGAGTTTCTCCTATTCTTCTCTGCAGATCCTCTCATCTCTGTCAGGTTGGATGGAGAGCATTGCTGCACAGCTATTTTCAGGTCTCCAGAGATGTTCGATCAGGTTCAAGTCTGGGCTCTTGCTGGGCCACTCAAGGACATTTAGACACTTTTCCCGAAGCCACTCCTGTGTTGTCTTGGCTGTGTGCTTAGGGTCATTGTCTTGTTGGCAGGTGAACCATTGCTCCAGTCTGAGGTCCTGAGCGCTCTGGAGCAGGTATTCATCAAGGATCTCTCTGTACTTTGCTCCGTTCATCTTTGCCTCGATCCTGACTAGCCTCCCAGTCCCTGCCGCTGAAAAATATCCCCACAGCATGATGCTTCCACCAGCACGATTCACCGTAGGGATGGTGACAGGTTTATTACAACTGAAGGAAATGGCTCTGAAGGGCTTATTCTGTGTTTTTCTTCAGTTCTAAGTCATGATGCAAAATGGCTGGGTGATGCTACAGTGATCTTCTGTGTGACATTTCAAATGAATGACAACAACACCATATTCCCTATAAAGTGCACTACTTTTGAACCAGAGCCCTATGGACCTGTTAAAGGCATTACAGACATAGTCATATTCTCTTGGTCTGATTTATAATGTAATCTAAATCCCCAAATGAATTCAGCTGGGATTAAAACAGATCTACTGATTTGTGGAACGTTTGGCTCATTCTTTTCATTATTTTTTATTGCCCCTTTTTCGTGTTTTCCAATTGGTAGTTCCAGTCTTGTCTCATCGCTGCAACTCCCCTACGGACTCGGGAGAGGTGAAGGTCGAGAGCCGTGCGTCCTCCTAAACACAACCCAGCCATGCCACACTGCTTCTAGACACAATGCCCTCTTAACCCGGAAGCCAGCCGCACCAATGTGTTGAAGGAAACACTGTACACCTGGCGACCGTGTCAGCGTGCACTGCACCCGGCCCGCCACAGGTGTCGCTAGTGCGCGATGGGACAAGGACCTCCCTGCCGGGTCAAACCCTCCCCTAACCCGGATGACACGGGCTGCGACAGAGCCTGGACTCTAACTAGGATCTCTAGTGGCACAGCTAGCAATGCGATGCAGTGCCTTAAACCACAGCTAGCAGTGCGATGCAGTGCCTTAGACCACAGCTAGCAATGCGATGCAGTGCCTTAGACCACAGCTAGCAATGCGATGCAGTGCCTTAGACCACAGCTAGCAATGCGATGCAGTGCCTTAGACCACAGCTAGCAATGCGATGCAGTGCCTTAGACCACAGCTAGCAATGCGATGCAGTGCCTTAGACCACAGCTAGCAGTGCGATGCAGTGCCTTAGACCACAGCTAGCAATGCGATGCAGTGCCTTAGACCACAGCTAGCAATGCGATGCAGTGCCTTAGACCACAGCTAGCAATGCGATGCAGTGCCTTAGACCACAGCTAGCAATGCGATGCAGTGCCTTAGACCACAGCTAGCAATGCGATGCAGTGCCTTAGACCACAGCTAGCAGTGCGATGCAGTGCCTTAGACCACAGCTAGCAATGCGATGCAGTGCCTTAGACCACAGCTAGCAATGCGATGCAGTGCCTTAGACCACAGCTAGCAGTGCGATGCAGTGCCTTAGACCACAGCTAGCAATGCGATGCAGTGCCTTAGACCACAGCTAGCAGTGCGATGCAGTGCCTTAGACCACAGCTAGCAGTGCGATGCAGTGCCTTAGACCACAGCTAGCAATGCGATGCAGTGCCTTAGACCACAGCTAGCAATGCGATGCAGTGCCTTAGACCACAGCTAGCAATGCGATGCAGTGCCTTAGACCACAGCTAGCAATGCGATGCAGTGCCTTAGACCACAGCTAGCAATGCGATGCAGTGCCTTAGACCACAGCTAGCAATGCGATGCAGTGCCTTAGACCACAGCTAGCAATGCGATGCAGTGCCTTAGACCACAGCTAGCAATGCGATGCAGTGCCTTAGACCACAGCTAGCAATGCGATGCAGTGCCTTAGACCACAGCTAGCAATGCGATGCAGTGCCTTAGACCACAGCTAGCAGTGCGATGCAGTGCCTTAGACCACAGCTAGCAATGCGATGCAGTGCCTTAGACCACAGCTAGCAGTGCGATGCAGTGCCTTAGACCACAGCTAGCAGTGCGATGCAGTGCCTTAGACCACAGCTAGCAGTGCGATGCAGTGCCTTAGACCACAGCTAGCAGTGCGATGCAGTGCCTTAGACCACAGCTAGCAGTGCGATGCAGTGCCTTAGACCACAGCTAGCAGTGCGATGCAGTGCCTTAGACCACAGCTAGCAGTGCGATGCAGTGCCTTAGACCACAGCTAGCAGTGCGATGCAGTGCCTTAGACCACAGCTAGCAGTGCGATGCAGTGCCTTAGACCACAGCTAGCAGTGCGATGCAGTGCCTTAGACCACAGCTAGCAGTGCGATGCAGTGCCTTAGACCACAGCTAGCAGTGCGATGCAGTGCCTTAGACCACAGCTAGCAGTGCGATGCAGTGCCTTAGACCACAGCTAGCAGTGCGATGCAGTGCCTTAGACCACAGCTAGCAATGCGATGCAGTGCCTTAGACCACAGCTAGCAGTGCGATGCAGTGCCTTAGACCACAGCTAGCAGTGCGATGCAGTGCCTTAGACCACAGCTAGCAGTGCGATGCAGTGCCTTAGACCACAGCTAGCAGTGCGATGCAGTGCCTTAGACCACAGCTAGCAATGCGATGCAGTGCCTTAGACCACAGCTAGCAATGCGATGCAGTGCCTTAGACCACAGCTAGCAATGCGATGCAGTGCCTTAGACCACAGCTAGCAATGCGATGCAGTGCCTTAGACCACAGCTAGCAATGCGATGCAGTGCCTTAGACCACAGCTAGCAGTGCGATGCAGTGCCTTAGACCACAGCTAGCAGTGCGATGCAGTGCCTTAGACCACAGCTAGCAATGCGATGCAGTGCCTTAGACCACAGCTAGCAGTGCGATGCAGTGCCTTAGACCACAGCTAGCAGTGCGATGCAGTGCCTTAGACCACAGCTAGCAGTGCGATGCAGTGCCTTAGACCACAGCTAGCAGTGCGATGCAGTGCCTTAGACCACAGCTAGCAGTGCGATGCAGTGCCTTAGACCACTGCACCACTCAGGAGGCTGTTTTCTCATTTTTATAAACATTTGGGGTCAGTATTAATTAGGCTTACTGGCTAGTTCATATGCAGACAGATTCATTTCCATTTATAAACTGTTATTAATTATCATGGAATGGCTGAGAGCAAACGATGATGATAACCACCACAGTGGGAGTGTGTGTGTGTGTGTGTGTGTGTGTGTGTGTGTGTGTGTGTGTGTGTGTGTGTGTGTGTGTGTGTGTGTGTGTGTGTGTGTGTGTGTGTGTGTGTGTGTGTGTGTGTGTGTGTGTGTGTGTGTGTGTGTGTGGTCACAGGGTTCATTACAGGACACTAAATCACAGGGATGCCAAGGTAAACACACTCCCTGCCTGGCTAATTATCTGTCTGTCTGTGTGGGGAATGAGAACAAATGACATTGTACTGGCCCCTGGAAAAAGTCCCCAATTGTCCTACTTGAGTAAAAGTAAAGGTACCTTAATAGAAAATGACTCAAGTAAAAGTGAGTCACCCGGTAAAATACTACTTGAGTAAAAGTCTAAAAGTATTTGGTTTTAAATATACTTAAGTTTCAAAAGTAAATGTATAAATCTATTCAAATTCCTTATATTAAGCAAACCAGACGGCACGATATTCTTGTTTTTTAAATTTACGGATAGTCAGGGGTACACTCAAACACTCCCCCACTCCAACACTCAAACATCATTTAAAAACAAAGCATGTGTTTTTAGTGAGTCCACCAGATCAGAGGCAGTAGGGACGACCAGGGATGTTCTCTGTTTAGTGAGTCCACCAGATCAGAGGCAGTAGGGACGACCAGGGATGTTCTCTGTTTAGTGAGTCCACCAGATCAGAGGCAGTAGGGACGACCAGGGATGTTCTCTGTTTAGTGAGTCCACCAGATCAGATGCAGTAGGGACGACCAGTTCTTTTTAAGTTCGTGAATTGGACCATTTTCCTGTCCTGTTAAGCACTCAAAATGTAACGAGTACTTTTGGGTGTCAGGGAAAATGTATGGAGTCAAAAAGTACATTATTTTCTTTAGGAACGTAGTGGAGTAAAAGTACAAGGTGTAAAAAATATAAATAATAAAGCACAGCTACCCTAAAAATCAACTTAAGTAGTACTTTCAAGTATTTTTACTTAAGTACTTTACACCACTGGATAATGTAAATCTTCCACAGTAGCTGGTGGATATTAAAACAGTACAATAGACCACACTCTGGGATCTTTCCCAAATGGCACCCTATTCCCTACGTAGTGCACTACTTTTGACCAGGGCCCCATAGGGAATAGGGTGCCATTTGGGACACTACCTCTGTGTATTGCTATGAGGCAGAAGTACATCAGGCCTCAATGGGACTGTGCTGCTGCTCTTTCAGCTGAGGAGAACAGCTACTGGTGATTTAGCTGGCTGGCCTGTTGCTGCTGTACGATCTGCTTGATTAAGGTCAGTTCAATATGACTGCGTACTGCAGATGCATTACACTGCCAACTCTGTAAAAGAACCAGTTTGTCCTACGAACACACACACACACACACACACACACACACACACACACACACACACACACACACACACACACACACACACACACACACACACACACACACACACACACACACACACACACACACACACACACCTCCATAACTCACAGTAGGGATCCAGATGCCAGGGTATTGAGAAGGTACTAAGAGTAGTCTGGATAATAGTACATGATGAAAATGATTGTCAAACCTTGCAGTGACATTAAAAGGCCAAAACAAGGAAAGGTGGGGGTTACCATTTCACATTTCTCTGGGTAAGAGAGTTACTTCTATACGTTTCCATCTGTCCCTTTTCTGCTGCTGTTTCCACATAGAATAAATGTCTGTCCTAAAGGCCAGCAGAAACCCCCAGTGTCCTAAAGGCCAGCAGAAACCCCCAGTGTTCTAAAGGCCAGCAGAACCCCCCCCCCCCCTCCCCCCCAGTGTCCTAAAGGCCAGCAGAACCCCCCAGTGCCCTAAAGGCCAGCAGAAACCCCCCAGTGTCCTAAAGGCCAGCAGAAACCCCCCAGTGTCCTAAAGGCCAGCAGAACCCCCCAGTGTCCTAAAGGCCAGCAGAAACCCCCCAGTGTCCTAAAGGCCAGTAGAACCCCCCCCCCCCCCCCCCCCCCCCCAGTGCCCTAAAGGCCAGCAGAAACCCCCAGTGTCCTAAAGGCCAGCAGAACCCCCCAGTGTCCTAAAGGCCAGCAGAAACCCCGAGTGTCCTAAAGGCCAGCAGAAACCCCCCAGTGTCCTAAAGGCCAGCAGAAACCCCCCAGTGTCCTAAAGGCCAGCAGAAACCCAGAGTGTCCTAAAGTCCAGCAGAAACCCCTCAGTGTCCTAAAGGCCAGCAGAAACCCCCAGTGTCCTAAAGGCTAACAAAAACCCCCCAGTGGCCTAAAGGCCAGCAGAAACCCCCCAGTGGCCTAAAGGCCAGCAGAAACCCCCCAGTGGCCTAAAGGCCAGCAGAAACCCCCAGTGGCCTAAAGGCCAGCAGAAACCCCCAGTGTCCTAAAGGCCAACAGAACCCCCCCAGTGTCCTAAAGGCCAGCAGAACCCCCCCAGTGTCCTAAAGGCCAGCAGAACCCCCCCAGTGTCCTAAAGGCCAGCAGAACCCCCCCAGTGTCCTAAAGGCCAGCAGAAACCCCCCAGTGTCCTAAAGGCCAACAATCCCACCAGTGTCCTAAAGGCCAGCAGAAACCCCCCAGTGTCCTAAAGGCCAGCAGAAACCCCCCCAGTGTCCTAAAGGCCAACAGAACCCCCCCAGTGTTCTAAAGGCCAACAGAACCCCCCCAGTGTCCTAAAGGCCAGGTTAAACCCCCCCCCCCCCCCCCAGTGTCCTAAAGGCCAACAGAACCCCCCAGTGTCCTAAAGGCCAGCAGAAACCCCCCCAGTGTCCTAAAGGCCAGCAGAACCCCCCAGTGTCCTAAAGGCCAGCAGGAACCCCGAGTGTCCTAAAGGCCAGCAGAAACACCCAGTGTCCTAAAGGCCAGCAGAAACACCCAGTGTCCTAAAGGCCAGCAGAAACCCCCCCAGTGTCCTAAAGGCCAGCAGAAACCCCCCAGTGTCCTAAAGGCCAGCAGAAACCCCCCAGTGTCCTAAAGGCCAGCAGAAACCCCCCAGTGTCCTAAAGGCTAATAGAAACCCCCCAGTGTCCTAAAGGCCAGCAGAAACCCCCCAGTGTCCTAAAGGCTAATAGAAACCCCCCAGTGTCCTAAAGGCCAGCAGAAACCCCCCAGTGTCCTAAAGGCTAACAGAAACCCCCCAGTGTCCTAAAGGCTAATAGAAACCCCCCAGTGTCCTAAAGGCCAGCAGAAACCCCCCAGTGTCCTAAAGGCTAACAGAAACCCCCCAGTGTCCTAAAGGCCAGCAGAAACCCCCCAGTGTCCTAAAGGCCAGCAGAAACACCCAGTGTCCTAAAGGGAAGCAGAAACCCCCCAGTGTCCTTAAGGCCAGCAGAAACCCCCCAGTGTCCTTAAGGCCAGCAGAAACCTCCCAGTGTCCTAAACAGGAAGCAGAACCCCCAGTGTCCTAAAGGGAAGCAGAACCCCCCAGTGTCCTCCGTCAACAGGTTAAACCCCCCCAGTGTCATAAAGGCCAGCAGAAACCCCCCAGTGTCCTAAAGGGAAGCAGAAACCCCCCAGTGTCCTCCGTCAACTGGTGCCTTCGAAGCCATATAACATATCATGTATACTATAACTAAAGGCCAGCAGAAACCCCCCAGTGTCCTCCGTCAACTGGTTCCTTCGAAGCCATATAACATATCATGTTATATGGCTCCTATATAGTGCAGAGTACTGGAGGACTGGAGTAGGGGAACCACTGCCCTATATAGTGCAGAGGACTGGAGTAGGGGAACCACTGCCCTGTATAGTGCAGAGTACTGGAGGACTGGAGTAGGGGAACCACAGCCCTATATAGTGCAGAGGACTGTAGTAGGGGAACCACTGCCCTATATAGTGCAGAGTACTGGAGTAGGGGAACCACTGCCCTATATAGTGCAGAGGACTGGAGTAGGGGAACCACTGCCCTGTATAGTGCAGAGTACTGGAGGACTGGAGTAGGGGAACCACTGCCCTATATAGTGCAGAGGACTGGAGTAGGGGAACCACTGCCCTGTATAGTGCAGAGGACTGGAGGACTGTTGTAGGGGAACCACTGCCCTGTATAGTGCAGAGGACTGGAGGACTGTTGTAGGGGAACCACTGCCCTGTATAGTGCAGAGTACTGGAGTAGGGGAACCACTGCCCTGTATAGTGCAGAGTACTGGAGGACTGGAGTAGGGGAACCACTGCCCTATATAGTGCAGAGGACTGGAGTAGGGGAACCACTGCCCTGTATAGTGCAGAGGACTGGAGGACTGTTGTAGGGGAACCACTGCCCTGTATAGCGCAGAGTACTGGAGTAGGGGAACCACTGCCCTATATAGTGCAGAGTACTGGAGGACTGAAGTAGGGGAACCACTGCCCTTTATAGTGCAGAGGACTGGAGTAGGGGAACCACTGCCCTATATAGTGCAGAGGACTGGAGGACTGGAGTAGGGGAACCACTGCCCTATATAGTGCAGAGGACTGGAGTAGGGGAACCACTGCCCTGTATAGTGCAGAGGACTGGAGTAGGGGAACCACTGCCCTATATAGTGCAGAGGACTGGAGGACTGGAGTAGGGGAACCACTGCCCTATATAGTGCAGAGGACTGTAGTAGGGGAACCACTGCCCTGTATAGTGCAGAGGACTGGAGTAGGGGAACCACTGCCCTATATAGTGCAGAGGACTGTAGTAGGGGAACCACTGCCCTATATAGTGCAGAGGACTGGAGTAGGGGAACCACTGCCCTATATAGTGCAGAGTACTGGAGTAGGGGAACCACTGCCCTATATAGTGCAGAGTACTGGAGTAGGGGAACCACTGCCCTATATAGTGCAGAGTACTGGAGTAGGGGAACCACTGCCCTATATAGTGCAGAGTACTGGAGTAGGGGAACCACTGCCCTATATAGTGCAGAGGACTGGAGTAGGGGAACCACTGCCCTATATAGTGCAGAGGACTGTAGTAGGGGAACCACTGCCCTATATAGTGGAGAGGACTGGAGGACTGGAGTAGGGGAACCACTGCCCTCTATAGTGCAGAGTACTGGAGTAGGGGAACCACTGCCCTATATAGTGCAGAGGACTGGAGTAGGGGAACCACTGCCCTATATAGTGCAGAGGACTGTAGTAGGGGAACCACTGCCCTATATAGTGCAGAGGACTGGAGGACTGGAGTAGGGGAACCACTGCCCTATATAGTGCAGAGGACTGGAGGACTGGAGTAGGGGAACCACTGCCCTATATAGTGCAGAGGACTGGAGGACTGGAGTAGGGGAACCACTGCCCTATATAGTGCAGAGGACTGTAGTAGGGGAACCACTGCCCTATATAGTGCAGAGTACTGGAGGACTGGAGTAGGGGAACCACTGCCCTATATAGTGCAGAGTACTGGAGTAGGGGAACCGCTGCCCTATATAGTGCAGAGGACTGGAGTAGGGGAACCACTGCCCTATATAGTGCAGAGTACTGGAGTAGGGGAACCACTGCCCTATATAGTGCAGAGTACTGGAGTAGGGGAACCACTGCCCTATATAGTGCAGAGGACTGGAGTAGGGGAACCACTGCCCTATATAGTGCAGAGTACTGGAGTAGGGGAACCACTGCCCTATATAGTGCAGAGGACTGGAGTAGGGGAACCACTGCCCTATATAGTGCAGAGGACTGTAGTAGGGGAACCACTGCCCTATATAGTGCAGAGGACTGGAGGACTGGAGTAGGGGAACCACTGCCCTATATAGTGCAGAGTACTGGAGTAGGGGAACCACTGCCCTATATAGTGCAGAGGACTGGAGTAGGGGAACCACTGCCCTATATAGTGCAGAGGACTGTAGTAGGGGAACCACTGCCCTATATAGTGCAGAGGACTGGAGGACTGGAGTAGGGGAACCACTGCCCTATATAGTGCAGAGGACTGGAGGACTGGAGTAGGGGAACCACTGCCCTATATAGTGCAGAGGACTGGAGTAGGGGAACCACTGCCCTATATAGTGCAGAGTACTGGAGGACTGGAGTAGGGGAACCACTGCCCTATATAGTGCAGAGGACTGTAGTAGGGGAACCACTGCCCTATATAGTGCAGAGGACTGGAGGACTGGAGTAGGGGAACCACTGCCCTATATAGTGCAGAAGACTGGAGTAGGGGAACCACTGCCCTATATAGTGCAGAGGACTGTAGTAGGGGAACCACTGCCCTATATAGTGCAGAGGACTGGAGGACTGGAGTAGGGGAACCACTGCCCTATATAGTGCAGAGGACTGGAGGACTGGAGTAGGGGAACCACTGCCCTATATAGTGCAGAGGACTGGAGTAGGGGAACCACAGCCCTATATAGTGCAGAGTACTGGAGTAGGGGAACCACTGCCCTATATAGTGCAGAGTACTGGAGTAGGGGAACCACTGCCCTATATAGTGCAGAGTACTGGAGTAGGGGAACCACTGCCCTGTATAGTGCAGAGTACTGGAGTAGGGGAACCACTGCCCTGTATAGTGCAGAGTACTGGAGTAGGGGAACCACTGCCCTGTATAGTGCAGAGTACTGGAGTAGGGGAACCACTCCCCTGTATAGTGCAGAGTACTGGAGTAGGGGAACCACTGCCCTATATAGTGCAGAGAGTCGTATGGGCCCTGGTCAAAAGTAGTGCACTACATAGGGAATAGGGTATCATTTGGGATGCAGACACAGAGTCTATAAGGGAAGGGTGCGACCTCCATTTACCATGGCCAGGTGTTCAGAGCAGCTGAGCCATAAATAATTCACTATGATGATACAATGGAGTCCTGAGGACACACACTGTCAAAAGTCATTTAGCCTTTTAGTTGTTTCAGTTGTTGCAGCTAAACACACACACAGGTACACACACACACAGGTACACACACACACACACACAGAGGTACACAAACAAATACAGACACAGGTACACAACCACACACGCAGACACACAAATACAGACACAGGTACACACACACACACAGAAACACAAACACGCAGGTACACTAAAACAGACGCAGACACACACCAACACTGACACACACACACAACAGTGCGAACCCTCCTGAATCTGTGGTGGTGGTGGTGGTGGTGGTGATGGTGGTGATGGTGGTGGTGGTGGTGGTGGTGGTGATGAGTGTGTGTGTGTGTGTGTGTGTGTGTGTGTGTGTGTGTGTGTGTGTGTGTGTGTGTGTGTGTGTGTGTGTGTGTGTGTGTGTGTGTGTGTGTGTGTGTGTGTGTGTGTGTGTGTGTGTGTGTGTGTGTGTCAGGATGTGTTTGCCAGCAGAGACTCTAGAGTGGTTTGGATAGATAGAAAGCAATAGCAGACACACAGAACAACAGACAGTCCCTTAGAGATGTTAAGATGTTACTGTACCAGGTGTACAGCAGCTGTTTACACATTCACCCCTGGTCTAGTGACATTGTGGGATTTTAGCCCTGTGTCTGTCTTGGGTAGCAACAGAGGTCATTACAGATAGACAGGTAAGGGCACGGACACACCGTAGCGTTTGGCGGCTGATAGTACTCAGCATCTCTGAACAGAGTGACGGCCATCATTTGCAAACCGAGTGCAAACTGATTCTACGTGATGAAACGTGTGACAACGTCAGCAGTCAACGACACCACCTGTGGGTGGTCCTAAAACACACAGCGCCGAACGAACGGAGAACGAACGGCAGGCGAACAGTAGACTGTCACTCAGTGTGATGCGTTTTCTCCTGTACATAGACAGATAATTACATAAACAGAAGATAATTACATAGACAGATAATTACATAGACAGATAATTACATAGACAGAAGATAATTACATAGACAGAAGATAATTACATAGACAGAAGATAATTACATAAACAGATAATTACAGAGACAGATAATTACATAGACAGAAGATAATTACATAGACAGAAGATAATTACATAAACAGATAATTACATAGATAATTACATAGACAGAAGATAATTACATAGACAGAAGATAATTACATAAACAGATAATTACATAGACAGATAATTACATAGACAGAAGATAATTACATAGACAGAAGATAATTACATAAACAGATAATTACATAGATAATTACATAGACAGAAGATAATTACATAGATAATTACATAGACAGAAGATAATTACATAGACAAATAATTACATAGACAGATAATTACATAGACAGAAGATAATTACATAGACAAATAATTACATAGACAGAAGATAATTACATAGACAGAAGATAATTACATAAACAGATAATTACATAGACAGAAGATAATTACATAGACAGAAGATAATTACATAAACAGATAATTACAGAGGCAGCTAATTACATAGACAGCTAATTACATAGACAGCTAATTACATAGAGAGAAGATAATTACATAGATAATTAGATAGACAGAAGATAATTAGATAGACAGATATAAGGGTCATATGATGTAGCCTGATAATCACCTGACTCAAAGTCAACGTTTCTTTGTTTAATAAAATAAGAGTCAAATGGATCTTCTAACCGTGTAGTAACACTGTACATTCCACTAGTAACAACATATTGTTCTATTTTCCAGAGAAGAAGAGTTCAGTCTAATTTCCCCTTGTCCTGCTAGTGTAATGCTCTTTGTCTTTGAGAGAGGAAGATCTTTAGTGAATCTATATCCTGTACTAAGTCCATCAATTCCCATTAAAAAGTCATAATCAGTGCATTTCCAGGTCACTTTGTTCATTAGAGAAGAGCAGTATTGATTCAGTCCTGTCCTGAGCGTACCACCACTCAACACATAGTCTATGTCCCAAATAGTATATTCACTATATGGTGCACTACTTTTGACCAGGACCCATAGGGAATAGGGTACTATATAGGGAATAGGGTACTATATAGGGAATATGGTGCTGTATAGGGAATAGGGTACTATATAGGGAATAGGGTACCATTTGGGACACAACGTTAGATTGAAGACAAAGCTTTTAAAAGACAGGAGAGATGCATCATGGTCTATTATCATGTCTCCTGAAAGACAGGAGAGATGCATCATGGTCTATTTTCATGTTTACTGAAAGACAGGAGAGATGCATCATGGTCTATTATCATGTCTCCTGAAAGACAGGAGAGATGCATCATGGTCTATTATCATGTCTCCTGAAAGACAGGAGAGAGGCATCATGGTCTATTATCATGTCTCCTGAAAGACAGGAGAGATGCATCATGGTCTATTATCATGTCTCCTGAAAGACAGGAGAGATGCATCATGGTCTATTATCATGTCTCCTGAAAGACAGGAGAGATGCATCATGGTCTATTATCATGTCTCCTGAAAGACAGGAGAGATGCATCATGGTCTATTATCATGTCTCCTGAAAGACAGGAGAGATGCATCATGGTCTATTATCATGTCTACTGAAAGACAGGAGAGATGCATCATGGTCTATTATCATGTCTCCTGAAAGACAGGAGAGATGCATCATGGTCTATTTTCATGTCTACTGAAAGACAGGAGAGATGCATCATGGTCTATTATCATGTCTCCTGAAAGACAGGAGAGATGCATCATGGTCTATTATCATGTCTCCTGAAAGACAGGAGAGATGCATCATGGTCTATTATCATGTCTACTGAAAGACAGGAGAGATGCATCATGGTCTATTATCATGTCTCCTGAAAGACAGGAGAGATGCATCATGGTCTATTATCATGTCTCCTGAAAGACAGGAGAGCCTCAACAGGGCAGCAGAGAAGAGCCAACTTCCAGGCAGATGTCATGATAAATAATGCATTAGAGACGGGGCTGAAAGAAGACTTTGGAAAAGCTAATTATTCAGCTGGACATTTAAGACTGGATTCGCAAGAAAATAGCCCCAAAAATATATTCTGAAAGCTGAATTCAAACCATTCAGTCAGTCAGTCAGTTAGTCAGTTAGTCAGGCAGGCAATCAGTCAGTTAGTCAGGCAGGCAGGCAGCCAGGCAGTCGATCAGTCAGTCAGCTAGTTAGTCAGGCAGGCAGTCGATCAGTCAGTCAGTCAGTTAGTCAGGCAGGCAGTCAGTCAGTTAGTCAGGCAGGCAATCAGTCAGTTAGTCAGGCAGCCAGGCAGTCGATCAGTCAGTCAGCTAGTTAGTCAGGCAGGCAGTCGATCAGTCAGTCAGTCAGTTAGTCAGTTAGTCAGGCAGGCAATCAGTCAGTTAGTCAGGCAGGCAGGCAGCCAGGCAGTCGATCAGTCAGTCAGCTAGTTAGTCAGGCAGGCAGTCGATCAGTCAGTCAGTCAGTTAGTCAGGCAGGCAGTCAGTCAGTTAGTCAGGCAGGCAGGCAGGCAGTCGATCAATCAGTCAGTTAGTCAGGCAGGCAGTCGATCAATCAGTCAGTTAGTCAGGCAGGCAGGCAGTCGATCAGTCAGTTAGTCAGTCAGTCGATCAGTCAGTCAGTCAGGCAGGCAGGCAGTCAGTCCACATTATCCCCATACAGGAGACTCTCACACACACAGCCTCCTCTACTAAACATATTGAACATACTAAACATATAAATAGTTGTAAAATAATAAACCTCTGGGCTGAGGAACATGTGTTCTCCCAGGAACATGTCTACAGTATAATGTGTCCTTCCAGTGTTGAGAGTTAAAGGGTTAAAACTCAGTCCCCCCCCCCTCTAGCGCTCTACTCTCTCAGCAGGCATAAATACCCATCCAGCAGGATCGCTTCGCTTTCCACAGTAGCAGCAGAACACCAACATAAAACAGCCTCTCTCTCTGTCTCTGTCTCACTCTCACTGTGTGTCTCACTCTCTCTGTGTGTCTCACTCTCTCTGTGTGTCTCACTCTCTCTGTGTGTCTCACTCTCTCTGTGTGTCTCACTCTCTCTCTCTGTGTCTCTCTGTGTCTCACTCTCTCTCTCTGTGTCTCTCACTCTCTGTGTCTCACTCTCTCTGTGTGTCTCACTCTCTCTGTGTGTCTCACTCTCTCTGTGTGTCTCACTCTCTCTCTCTGTGTCTCTCTGTGTCTCACTCTCTCTCTCTGTGTCTCTCACTCTCTCTCTATGTGTCTCACTCTCTCTCTCTGTGTCTCACTCTCTCTCTCTGTGTCTCACTCTCTCTCTCTGTGTCTCACTCTCTCTCTCTGTGTCTCACTCTGTCTCTCTCTCTCTCTCACTCTCTCTGTGTGTCTCACTCTGTGTGTCTCACTCTCTCTCTATGTGTCTCTCTGTGTCTCACTCTCTCTCTCTGTCTCTCACTCTCTCTCTATGTGTCTCACTCTCTCTCTCTGTGTCTCACTCTCTCTGTGTGTCTCACTCTCTCTCTCTGTGTCTCTCTGTGTCTCACTCTCTCTCTGTGTCTCTCACTCTCTCTCTATGTGTCTCACTCTCTCTCTCTGTGTCTCACTCTCTCTCTCTGTGTCTCACTCTCTCTCTCTGTGTCTCACTCTGTCTCTCTCTCTCTCTCACTCTCTCTGTGTGTCTCACTCTCTCTGTGTGTCTCACTCTCTCTCTATGTGTCTCTCTGTGTCTCACTCTCTCTCTCTGTGTCTCTCACTCTCTCTCTATGTGTCTCACTCTCTCTCTCTGTGTCTCACTCTCTCTGTGTGTCTCACTCTCTCTGTGTGTCTCACTCTCTCTCTCTGTGTCTCTCTGTGTCTCACTCTCTCTCTCTGTGTCTCTCACTCTCTCTCTATGTGTCTCACTCTCTCTCTCTGTGTCTCACTCTCTCTCTCTGTGTCTCACTCTCTCTCTCTGTGTCTCACTCTGTCTCTCTCTCTCTCTCACTCTCTCTGTGTGTCTCACTCTCTCTGTGTGTCTCACTCTCTCTCTATGTGTCTCTCTGTGTCTCACTCTCTCTCTCTGTGTCTCTCACTCTCTCTCTATGTGTCTCACTCTCTCTCTCTGTGTCTCACTCTCTCTGTGTGTCTCACTCTCTCTGTGTGTCTCACTCTCTCTCTCTGTGTCTCTCTGTGTCTCACTCTCTCTCTCTGTGTCTCTCACTCTCTCTCTATGTGTCTCACTCTCTCTCTCTGTGTCTCACTCTCTCTCTCTGTGTCTCACTCTCTCTCTCTGTGTCTCACTCTGTCTCTCTCTCTCTCACTCTCTCTGTGTGTCTCACTCTCTCTGTGTGTCTCACTCTCTCTCTATGTGTCTCTCTGTGTCTCACTCTCTCTCTCTGTGTCTCTCACTCTCTCTCTATGTGTCTCACTCTCTCTCTCTGTGTCTCACTCTCTCTCTCTGTGTCTCACTCTGTCTCTCTGTGTCTCACTCTCTCTCTCTGTGTCTCACTCTGTCTCTCTGTGTCTCACTCTCTCTCTCTGTGTCTCACTCTCTCTCTCTGTGTCTCACTCTGTCTATCTGTGTCTCACTCTCTCTCTCTGTGTCTCACTCTGTCTCTCTGTGCCTCACTCTCTCTCTCTGTGTCTCACTCTCTCTCTCTGTGTCTCACTCTCTCTCTCTGTGTCTCACTCTCTCTCTCTGTGTCTCACTCTGTCTCTCTGTGTCTCACTCTGTCTCTCTGTGTCTCACTCTCTCTCTCTGTGTCTCACTCTCTCTCTCTGTGTCTCACTCTCTCTCACTGTGTCTCACTCTCTCTCTCTGTGTCTCACTCTGTCTCTCTGTGTCTCACTCTCTCTCTCTGTGTCTCACTCTGTCTCTCTGTGTCTCACTCTCTCTCTCTGTGTCTCACTCTCTCTCTCTGTGTCTCACTCTCTCTCTCTGTGTCTCACTCTGTCTCTCTGTGTCTCACTCTCTCTCTCTGTGTCTCACTCTGTCTCTGTGTCTCACTCTCTCTCTCTGTGTCTCACTCTGTCTCTCTGTGTCTCACTCTCTCTCTCTGTGTCTCACTCTGTCTCTCTGTGTCTCACTCTCTCTCTCTGTGTCTCACTCTCTCTCTCTGTGTCTCACTCTCTCTCTCTGTGTCTCACTCTCTCTCTCTGTGTCTCACTCTCTGTCTCTGTGTCTCACTCTCTCTCTGTCTCTGTCTCACTCTCTCTCTCTGTGTCTCACTCTCTCTCTCTGTGTCTCACTCTCTCTCTCTGTGTCTCACTCTCTCTCTCTGTGTCTCACTCACTCTCTCTGTGTCTCACTCTCTCTCTCTGTGTCTCACTCTCTCTCTCTGTGTCTCACTCACTCTCTCTGTGTCTCACTCTCTCTGTCTCTGTCTCACTCTCTCTCTCTGTGTCTCACTCACTCTGTCTCTGTCTCACTCACTCTGTCTCTGTCTCACTCTCTCTCTCTGTGTCTCACTCACTCTGTCTCTGTCTCACTCACTCTGTCTCTGTCTCACTCTCTCTCTCTGTGTCTCACTCACTCTGTCTCTGTCTCACTCACTCTGTCTCTGTCTCACTCTCTCTCTCTGTGTCTCACTCACTCTGTCTCTGTCTCACTCACTCTGTCTCTGTCTCACTCTCTCTCTCTGTGTCTCACTCACTCTGTCTCTGTCTCACTCTCTCTCTCTGTGTCTCACTCACTCTGTCTCTGTCTCACTCTCTCTCTCTGTCTCACTCACTCTGTCTCTGTCTCACTCTCTCTCTCTGTCTCACTCACTCTGTCTCTGTCTCACTCTCTCTCTCTGTGTCTCACTCACTCTGTCTCTGTCTCACTCTCTCTCTCTGTCTCTGTCTCACTCACTCTGTCTCTGTCTCACTCTCTCTCTCTGTGTCTCACTCTCTCTGTCTCTGTCTCACTCTCTCTCTCTGTGTCTCACTCTCTCTCTCTGTGTCTCACTCTCTCTGTCTCTGTCTCACTCTCTCTCTCTGTGTCTCACTCACTCTCTCTGTGTCTCACTCTCTCTGTCTCTGTCTCACTCTCTCTCTCTGTGTCTCACTCACTCTGTCTCTGTCTCACTCACTCTGTCTCTGTCTCACTCTCTCTCTCTGTGTCTCACTCACTCTGTCTCTGTCTCACTCACTCTGTCTCTGTCTCACTCTCTCTCTCTGTGTCTCACTCACTCTGTCTCTGTCTCACTCACTCTGTCTCTGTCTCACTCTCTCTCTCTGTGTCTCACTCACTCTGTCTCTGTCTCACTCACTCTGTCTCTGTCTCACTCACTCTGTCTCTGTCTCACTCTCTCTCTCTGTGTCTCACTCACTCTGTCTCTGTCTCACTCTCTCTCTCTGTGTCTCACTCACTCTGTCTCTGTCTCACTCTCTCTCTCTGTCTCTGTCTCACTCACTCTGTCTCTGTCTCTCTCTCTGTGTCTCACTCACTCTGTCTCTGTCTCACTCTCTCTCTCTGTCTCTGTCTCACTCACTCTGTCTCTGTCTCACTCTCTCTCTCTGTGTCTCACTCTCTCTCTCTGTGTCTCACTCTCTCTCTCTGTGTCTCACTCTCTCTCTCTGTGTCTCACTCTCTCTCTCTGTGTCTCACTCTATCTCTCTGTGTCTCACTCTCTCGGTCTCTCTCGCTCTCTCTCGGTGTCTCTCTCGCTCTCTCTCGGTGTCTCTCTCGGTGTCTCTCTCGGTCTCTCTCTCGGTCTCTCTCGGTGTCTCTCTCGGTCTCTCTCGGTCTCTCTCGGGTGTCTCTCTCGGTCTCTCTCTGTG
This sequence comes from Salvelinus fontinalis, assembly GCF_029448725.1. Taxonomy (NCBI): domain Eukaryota; kingdom Metazoa; phylum Chordata; class Actinopteri; order Salmoniformes; family Salmonidae; genus Salvelinus; species Salvelinus fontinalis. The sequence goes on along the minus strand of NC_074665.1, from coordinate 95,706,491 downwards.
TCTCTCTCGGTCTCTCTCGGTCTCTCTCCGTGTCTCTCTCGCTCTCTCTCCGTGTCTCTCTCGCTCTCTCTCGCTCTCTCTCTGTGTCTCTCTCGCTTTCTCTCTGTGTCTCACTCACTCTGTCTCTGTCTCACTCACTCTGTCTCTGTCTCACTCTCTCTCTCTGTGTCTCACTCTCTCTATGTGTCTCACTCTCTCTATGTGTCTCACTCTCTCTATGTGTCTCTCTCGCTCTCTCTCGGTGTCTCTCTCGGTGTCTCTCTCGCTCTCTCTCGCTCTCTCTCTGTGTCTCACTCACTCTCTCTCTGTGTCTCACTCACTCTCTCTCTGTGTCTCACTCACTCTCTCTCTGTGTCTCACTCACTCTGTCTCTGTCTCACTCTCTCTCTCTGTGTCTCACTCTCTCTATGTGTCTCACTCTCTCTATGTGTCTCACTCTCTCTATGTGTCTCACTCTCTCGCTCTCTCTCGGTGTCTCTCTCGCTCTCTCTAGGTGTCTCTCTCGCGGTGTCTCTCTCGCTCTCTCTCGGTGTCTCTCTCGCTCTCTCTCGGTGTCTCTCTCGCTCTCTCTCGGTGTCTCTCTCGCTCTCTCTCGGTGTCTCTCTCGCTCTCTCTCGGTGTCTCTCTCGCTCTCTCTCGGTGTCTCTCTCGCTCTCTCTCGGTGTCTCTCTCGCTCTCTCTCGGTGTCTCAGTCTCTCTCTCGGTGTCTCAGTCTCTCTCTCGGTGTCTCAGTCTCTCTCTCGGTGTCTCACTCTCTATATCTCTGTGTCTCACTCTCTATATCTCTGTGTCTCACTCTCTCTATATCTCTGTGTCTCACTCTCTCTATATCTCTGTGTCTCACTCTCTCTATATCTCTGTGTCTCACTCTCTCTATATCTCTGTGTCTCACTCTCTCTATATCTCTGTGTCTCACTCTCTCTATATCTCTGTGTCTCACTCTCTCTATATCTCTGTGTCTCACTCTCTCTATATCTCTGTGTCTCACTCTCTCTATATCTCTGTGAAGCTCTCTCTCTGTGTCTCACTCTCTCTCTGTGTGTCTCACTCTCTCTCTGTGTGTCTCACTCTCTCTCTGTGTGTCTCACTCTCTCTCTGTGTGTCTCACTCTCTCTCTGTGTGTCTCACTCTCTCTCTGTGTGTGTATCACTCTCTATATCTCTGTGTATCACTCTCTATATCTCTGTGTATCACTCTCTCTCTCTCTCTAACTCTCTCTCTCTGTGTATCACTCTCTATATCTCTGTGTATCACTCTCTATATCTCTGTGTATCACTCTCTATATCTCTGTGTATCACTCTCTATATCTCTGTGAAGCACTCTCTCTCTGTGAAGCACTCTCTCTCTCTGTCTCTGTCTCTCTCTCTCTCTGTGTCTCTCTCTCTCTGTGTCTCTCTCTCTCTGTGTCTCTCTCTCTCTCTCTCTCTCTCTGTGTTGCTCTCTCTCTCTCACTCCCTGTCTCTCACTCCCTGTCTCTCTCTCTCTCTCTCTCTGTCTCACTCTCTCTCTCTCTCTGTGTCTCTCTCTCTGTGTCTCACTCTCTATATCTCTGTGTCTCACTCTCTCTCTGTGAAGCACTCTCTCTCTGTCTCACTCTCTCTCTCTCTGTGTGTCTCCCTCTCTGTGTCTCACTCTCTCTCTCTCTGTGTCTCACTCTCTCTCTGTGTCTCCATGCAGCTCAACAGGACAGACAGCAGCAAGAACAACACCATGCAGCTCAACAGAACAGACAGCAGCAAGAACAACACCATGCAGCTCAACAGGACAGACAGCATCAGGTACAACACCATGCAGCTCAACAGGACAGACAGCAGCAGGTACAACACCATGCAGCTCAACAGGACAGACAGCATCAGGTACAACACCATGCAGCTCAACAGGACAGACAGCAGCAAGAACAACACCATGCAGCTCAACAGGACAGACAGCAGCAATAACAACACCATGCAGCTCAACAGGACAGACAGCATCAGGTACAACACCATGCAGCTCAACAGAACAGACAGCAGCAAGAACAACACCATGCAGCTCAACAGGACAGACAGCAGCAATAACAACACCATGAATCATAACCTTATCCTGGGACTTAGCTAGTGAATCATAATCAAATCCTGGGACTTAGCTAGTGAATCATAACCGGACCCTGGGACTTAGCTAGTGAATCATAACCGGACCCTGGGACTTAGCTAGTGAATCATAACCGGACCATGGGACTTAGCTAGTGAATCATAACCGGACCCTGGGACTAGCTAGTGAATCATAACCATATCCTGGGACTTAGCTAGTGAATCATAACCGGACTCTGGGACTTAGCTAGTGAATCATAACCGGACCCTGGGACTTAGCTAGTGAATCATAACCGGACCCTGGGACTTAACTAGTGAATCATAACCGGACCCTGGGACTTAACTAGTGAATCATAACCGGACCCTGGGACTTAGCTAGTGAATCATAACCGGACCCTGGGACTTAGCTAGTGAATCATAACCGGACCCTGGGACTTAGCTAGTGAATCATAACCGGACCATGGGACTTAGCTAGTGAATCATAACCGGACCCTGGGACTTAGCTAGTGAATCATAACCATATCCTGGGACTTAGCTAGTGAATCATAACCGGACTCTGGGACTTAGCTAGTGAATCATAACCATATCCTAGGACTTAGCTAGTGAATCATAACCATATCCTGGGACTTAGCTAGTGAATCATAACCATATCCTGGGACTTAGCTAGTGAATCATAACCGGACCCTGGGACTTAGCTAGTGAATCATAACCGGACCCTGGGACTTAGCTAGTGAATCATAACCGGACCCTGGGACTTAGCTAGTGAATCATAACCGGACCCTGGGACTTAGCTAGTAAATCATAACCGGACCCTGGGACTTAGCTAGTGAATCATAACCGGACTCTGGGACTTAGCTAGTGAATCATAATCATATCCTGAGACTTAGCTAGTGAATCATAACCGGACCCAGGGACTTAGCTAGTGAATCATAACCGGACCCTGGGACTTAGCTAGTGAATCATAACCATATCCTAGGACTTAGCTAGTGAATCATAACCGGACCCTGGGACTTAGCTAGTGAATCATAACCATATCCTGGGACTTAGCTAGTGAATCATAACCATATCCTGGGACTTAGCTAGTGAATCATAACCGGACTCTGGGACTTAGCTAGTGAATCATAACCGGACTCTGGGACTTAGCTAGTGAATCATAACCGGACTCTGGGACTTAGCTAGTGAATCATAATCATATCCTGGGACTTAGCTAGTGAATCATAACCGGACCCTGGGACTTAGCTAGTGAATCATAACCATATCCTGGGACTTAGCTAGTGAATCATAACCATATCCTGGGACTTAGCTAGTGAATCATAATCATATCCTGGGACTTAGCTAGTGAATCATAACCGGACCCAGGGACTTAGCTAGTGAATCATAACCGGACCCTGGGACTTAGCTAGTGAATCATAACCATATCCTAGGACTTAGCTAGTGAATCATAACCGGACCCTGGGACTTAGCTAGTGAATCATAACCATATCCTGGGACTTAGCTAGTGAATCATAACCATATCCTGGGACTTAGCTAGTGAATCATAACCGGACTCTGGGACTTAGCTAGTGAATCATAACCGGACTCTGGGACTTAGCTAGTGAATCATAACCGGACTCTGGGACTTAGCTAGTGAATCATAATCATATCCTGGGACTTAGCTAGTGAATCATAACCGGACCCTGGGACTTAGCTAGTGAATCATAACCATATCCTGGGACTTAGCTAGTGAATCATAACCATATCCTGGGACTTAGCTAGTGAATCATAATCATATCCTGGGACTTAGCTAGTGAATCATAACCGGACCCAGGGACTTAGCTAGTGAATCATAACCGGACCCTGGGACTTAGCTAGTGAATCATAACCATATCCTAGGACTTAGCTAGTGAATCATAACCGGACCCTGGGACTTAGCTAGTGAATCATAACCATATCCTGGGACTTAGCTAGTGAATCATAACCATATCCTGGGACTTAGCTAGTGAATCATAACCGGACTCTGGGACTTAGCTAGTGAATCATAACCATATCTTGGGACTTAGCTAGTGAATAATAACCATATCCTGGGACTTAGCTAGTGAATCATAACCGGACTCTGGGACTTAGCTAGTGAATAATAACCATATCCTGGGACTTAGCTAGTGAATCATAATCTCAGCTCATTTATTTGTTGTGGTCTCTCTCTCCATCTCCCCCTCTCTCTCCAGCTCTCTCACCTATCTTTCCCCCCCCTCTCTCTCTCTCCCCCCTCTCTCCAGCTCTCTCTCCCTCCCACCTCTCTCTCTCCCTCTCCTCTCTTTCTCATTACTCTCCCCCTTTCTCCCTCTCTTTCTCCCATTACTCTCCCCTTTCTCCCTCCCCTCTCTTTCTCCCATTACTCTCCCACCTCTCTTTCCCTCTCTCTCCCCCTCTCTCTCTCCTCTAAATCTACCAGTTACGTAACTAAATGATGCCACTGCAGGTGCCAAGTAACCCATAACCCATCCTACCCATAACCCATCCTTTCCTTGCGCACCACTTGGTTCTGCACTAGTAATACAAACCAAAGTGAACTGACAGACAGAGGAGCCATTTAAAAGGGGAAGGATGTAGTAATTTCCCCTCATTAAAATGTAGCTGTCTCTGTATAACAGGTGCTATCTTCAGCAGCTCTGCGTGTGTGGCTGTGCAGCTCGCTCTGGGGAGAACTGCTTTGCTCTTTAATGAGCCCCTTCTATGCCAATGCTGAGAGGAAGAGATAGAGAGAGGAAGAGAAAGAAGAGAGAAGAGAGAAAGAGAGAGAGAGAGAGAGAGAGAGAGAGAGAGAGAGAGAGAGAGAGAGAGAGAGAGAGAAAGAGAGGTGAGAGAGAGGGAGAGTAATGGGAGAAAGAGAGGAGAGGGAGAGGGGGGGAGTGGGGAGGGAGGGAATGAAGGAAGGAAGAAAGGAGGGGTGAGAGGGTCTATTGGTCGTGAACAGCAGAGCATTGTCCCTCAATCCGCCGGGTCCTGTCCTCAGTGACCAGTTCTGGACCCCATATTCATAAAGCGTCTTAGAGTAGGAGTGCTGATCTAGGATCAGTTTGGCCTTTTAGATCAAAATGAATATGATTAAATGGAGAGGACAGACCTGATCCTAGATCAGTACTAAGATCACTTTATGAATACGGGCCCTGGTTGGTTTCTAACTGAGCACAAGATGGGATCTAATCTAAAGATGTCTTTATGAATACGGGCCCTGGTTGGTTTCTAACTGAGCACAAGATGGGATCTAATCTAAAGATGACTTTATGAATACGGGCCCTGGTTGGTTTCTAACTGAGCACAAGATGGGATCTAATCTAAAGATGTCTTTATGAATACGGGCCCTGGTTGGCTTCTAACTGAGCACAAGATGGGATCTAATCTAAAGCCTGAGAAATCGATGCACCTCATACTTCCAACTAAAGTGGGTCTGGGAAGCAGGAAGAATGTAGAAAGCAGAAAGTCACAATTCTTCAAGCTCTCATGAGTTTTAACTATTTACAATAACCTTTATTTAACTAGGCAAGTCAGTTAAGAACAAATTATTACTTACAATGACGGCCTAGGAACAGTGGGTTAACTGCCTTGTTCAGGGGCAGAACGACAGATTTTTACCTTGTCAGCTCGGGGATTCCATCTAGCAACCTTTCGGTTATTGGCCCAACGCTCTAACCACTAGGCTACCTGCCCCCCCCCCTCTAACCACTAGGCTACCTGCCCCCCCCCTCTAACCACTAGGCTACCTGCCCCCCACTCTAACCACTAGACTACCTGCCCCCCCCTCTAACCACTAGACTACCTGCCCCCCCTCTAACCACTAGACTACCTGCCCCCCCCCTCTAACCACTAGACTACCTGCCCCCCCCTCTAACCACTAGACTACCTGCCCCCCCCCTCTAACCACTAGACTACCTGCCCCCCCTCTAACCACTAGACTACCTGCCCCCCCTCTAACCACTAGACTACCTGCCCCCCCCCCCTCTAACCACTAGACTACCTGCCCCCCCCCTCTAACCACTAGACTACCTGCCCCCCCCTCTAACCACTTGACTACCTGCCCCCCCTCTAACCACTAGACTACCTGCCCCCCCCCCCCTCTAACCACTAGACTACCTGCCCCCCCTCTAACCACTAGACTACCTGCCCCCCCCTCTAACCACTAGACTACCTGCCGCCCCAAAAGGTTACAATGACGGCCTACACCGGCCAAACCCGGACGACGCCGGGCCAATTGTGCGCCGCCCTATGGGACTCCCAATCACAGCCGGATGTGATGCAGCCTGGATACTAAAATAGGATATTAATTAGCTTCCTGATTGTCGAGGATATCATTTAATGATGTGCTATAGGAAAAGGAGACTCAACTCTCGATGCAGTTGCCATCCATCCTCACACACTGCACTCGGTCTCTTGCCGCAGCACTTGAAGAGATGATGGTGTCTGTGTGCACATTCTGACGACGGAGAATGACTTTAAGTGATGTATTTTTCAATATGAGAGCTGCTGTGGTAATGACTGAACATATTGACATTTTAAATCTCCACAGAGTCAGTGTAATGACAAGTTGACTTGTAACATCATCAGCACTCATAATAAGTCCTTAGTAGACCCTGCTGTGCAGTAGACACACAGACAGACGGACACAGAAATACAGATACACAGACAGACTGACCGACAGACACACACAGACAGATACACAGACAAACAGACACACACAGACAGACACACTGACAGACACACAGACAGACACAGAAATATAGATACACAGACAGACAGACCGACCGACCGACAGACAGACAGAGACAGACAGACAGACAGACAGACAGACAGACAGATTCTGTATCTTCCATGCAAGCATCTGTTGGCGTCAATGTTTTCACTTCTGTTGAGAGATAATCTGCTCATTATCTCTTAGTGAGATGATGCATCTCAGTGCAGTCCTCTGTGGCTCAGTTGGTAGAGCACGGTGGCTTGTAACACTAGGAGAGTGAGTTCAATTCATGCAGGCACCACCCAGTAGAAAATGGATGAAAGCATTGGAAACTCGGCTTTGGATAAAATTGGCCTCGCCCTGCCATCACTATGCTGCTATGCTGTAGATCAGGGGTTCACAAACTTGGTCCTGGGGCCCATCCTGGGTGCATGTTTAGTTTTTTTGTTGAAATAATCAAAGATTGATGACGAGTTGGTTATTTGAATCAGCTGTAAGACCCTGCGGTAGAACCACACATTCTAAGTATCCTTCCACTGAGATCAAGGAAGACCCTGCTGTAGAACCACACATTCTAAGTATCCTTCCACTGAGATCAAGGAAGACCCTGCTGTAGAACCACACATTCTAAGTATCCTTCCACTGAGATCAAGGAAGACCCTGCTGTAGAACCACACATTCTAAGTATCCTTCCACTGAGATCAAGGAAGACCCTGCTGTAGAACCACACATTCTAAGTATCCTTCCACTGAGATCAAGGAAGACCCTGCTGTAGAACCACACATTCTATGTATCCTTCCACTGAGATCAAGGAAGACCCTGCTGTAGAACCACACATTCTATGTATCCTTCCACTGAGATCAAGGAAGACCCTGCTGTAGAACCACACATTCTATGTATCCTTCCACTGAGATCAAGGAAGACCCTGCTGTAGAACCACACATTCTAAGTATCCTTCCACTGAGATCAAGGAAGACCCTGCTGTAGAACCACACATTCTAAGTATCCTTCCACTGAGATCAAGGAAGACCCTGCTGTAGAACCACACATTCTATGTATCCTTCCACTGAGATCAAGGAAGACCCTGCTGTAGAACCACACATTCTAAGTATCCTTCCACTGAGATCAAGGAAGACCCTGCTGTAGAACCACACATTCTAAGTATCCTTCCACTGAGATCAAGGAAGACCCTGCTGTAGAACCACACATTCTAAGTATCCTTCCACTGAGATCAAGGAAGACCCTGCTGTAGAACCACACATTCTATGTATCCTTCCACTGAGATCAAGGAAGACCCTGCGGTAGAACCACACATTCTAAGTATCCTTCCACTGAGATCAAGGAAGACCCTGCTGTAGAACCACACATTCTAAGTATCCTTCCACTGAGATCAAGGAAGACCCTGCTGTAGAACCACACATTCTAAGTATCCTTCCACTGAGATCAAGGAAGACCCTGCGGTAGAACCACACATTCTAAGTATCCTTCCACTGAGATCAAGGCTGCATCTCAAATGCCATCCTATTGCCTTTTTACCAGAGCCGTCAGAAAGGATTCACACCCCTTTGACTTTTTCCACATTTTGTCGTGTCACAGCCTGAATTTAAAATGGATTCAATTGAGATTTTTCTCTCACTGACCTACACACAAGGCAAAGAAGGCCACCTATTGGTAGATGGGTAAACATTTTTTTTAAAGCAGACATTGAATATCCCTTTGAGTATGATGGTTATTATTTACACTTTGGATGGTGTATCAATACACCCAGTCACGACAAGGATACTGGCCTCCTTCCTAACTCAGTTGCCGGAGAGGAAGGATTTCAGGGATTTCACCATGAGGTAAATGGTGTCTTTAAAACTGTTACAGAGTTTAATGGCTGTGATAAGAGAAAACTGAGGATGGATAAACAACATTGTAGTTAATCCACAATACTAACCTAAATGACAGAGTAAAACGAAGGAAGACTGTACAGAATAAAAAAATTCCCCAAAAAAGCATCCTGTTTGCAACAAGGCACTAAAGTAATACTGCAACAAATGTGGCAAAGCAATACATTTTTTGTCGTGAATACAAAGTGTTGTTTTTGGGGCAAACCCAATACAACACATTACTTAGTACCACTCTCCATATTTTCAAGCATAATAGTACCTGCATCATGTTATGGGTATGCTTGTAATCGATAAGGACTGGGGAGTTTTTCAGGATAAAAAAATACACTGAATGGAGCTAAGCACAGACAAAATCCTAGAGGAAAACCTGGTTTAATCTGCTTTCCACCAGACACTGGGAGACAAATTCACCTTTCAGCAGGACAACAAATTAAACACAATGTCAAATCTACACTGGAGTTGCTTACCAAGAAGACAGTGAATGTTCCTGTGAGTGTCCGAGTTACAGTTGTGACTTAAATCTACTTGAACATCTATGGCAAGACCTGAAAATGGTTGTCCAGCAATGATCAACAACCAATTTGACAGAGCTTGAAGAATTTCGAGAAGAATAATGGGCAAATGTTGCACAATCCAGGTGTGGAAAGCACAGAGACTTACCCAGAAAGACTCTAAAGCTGTATTCGCTGCCAAAGGTGCTTCGGTAAAGTTTTGATTCAGGGGTGTGAATAATTATGTAAATGAAAGCCTGGTTCCTCTCTAGGTTTCTTCCTAGGTTCTGGCCTTTCTAGAGAGTTTTTCCTAGCCACCGTGCTTCTACATCAGCATTGCTTGCTGTTTGGGGTTTTAGGCTGGGTTTCTGTAAAGAACTTTGTGACATCGGCTGATGTAAAAAGGGCTTTATAAATACATTTGATTGATTGATGAGATATTTCTGTACTTCCATTTTCAATAAATTTGTAAACATTTCTAAAAACGTTTCACTTTGTCTTTATGGGGTATTGTGTGTACAGTAGGTGGGTGAGAGGAAAAACAACAACAATTTGATTCATTTTCAATTCAGGCTGTAAATAATTCAAGGGGTATGAATAATTTCGGGAAGACCCTGCATGGGGAAGTATATAGGGAATAGGGTTCCATTTGGGACCCGCGCTAAGTATCCTTCCCTGGCAATGAGATGAAGCCATGTGTTGTGTTTCTGTCCTTGGCACTGAGGGGGAGTCCTCAGCTCAGTCTCCACAGCACAAACAGTGACGCACACAGAGAGAGACAGACTGACACACACAGTCTTTTGCCCGCTGTCTGGTCTGGTGCCACTGTGCCCCACAAGTGGATCCCCTTCTACCTGGCTTGTGATTGGCTGTGTTTGGAAGCGTGACAGGAGAGAATGAATCAAGTCTCTCTCAAATAAATAAACAAATAAACAAACAAATAAACAAAACAATAAATAAATAAAACAGATCTTACAGCTTATAACCAACCGGACAGGAAGTCCACAGGGTGAGTCATGGACAGGAAGTCCACAGGGTGAGTCATGGACAGGAAGTCCACAGGGTGAGTCATGGACAGGAAGTCCACAGGGTGAGTCATGGACAGGAAGTCCACAGGGTGAGTCATGGACAGGAAGTCCACAGGGTGAGTCATGGACAGGAAGTCCACAGGGTGAGTCATGGACAGGAAGTCCACAGGGTGAGTCATGGACAGGAAGTCCACAGGGTGAGTCATGGACAGGAAGTCCACAGGGTGAGTCATGGACAGGAAGTCCACAGGGTGAGTCATGGACAGGAAGTCCACAGGGTGAGTCATGGACAGGAAGTCCACAGGGTGAGTCATGGACAGGAAGTCCACAGGGTGAGTCATGGACAGGAAGTCCACAGGGTGAGTCATGGACAGGAAGTCCACAGGGTGAGTCATGGACAGGAAGTCCACAGGGTGAGTCATGGGCAGGAAGTCCACAGGGTGAGTCATGGGCAGGAAGTCCACAGGGTGAGTCATGGGCAGGAAGTCCACAGGGTGAGTCATGGGCAGGAAGTCCACAGGGTGAGTCATGGGCAGGAAGTCCACAGGGTGAGTCATGGGCAGGAAGTCCACAGGGTGAGTCATGGACAGGAAGTCCACAGGGTGAGTCATGGACAGGAAGTCCACAGGGTGAGTCATGGACAGGAAGTCCACAGGGTGAGTCATGGACAGGAAGTCCACAGGGTGAGTCATGGACAGGAAGTCCACAGGGTGAGTCATGGACAGGAAGTCCACAGGGTGAGTCATGGACAGGAAGTCCACAGGGTGAGTCATGGACAGGAAGTCCACAGGGTGAGTCATGGGCAGGAAGTCCACAGGGTGAGTCATGGGCAGGAAGTCCACAGGGTGAGTCATGGGCAGGAAGTCCACAGGGTGAGTCATGGGCAGGAAGTCCACAGGGTGAGTCATGGGCAGGAAGTCCACAGGGTGAGTCATGGGCAGGAAGTCCACAGGGTGAGTCATGGGCAGGAAGTCCACAG